>NW_026623766.1:205668-239056 GCF_030028575.1 Malurus melanocephalus | reverse complement strand
ACGGATCCTCCCTCACACACACACACACACACCCATACACACACACACCCCCTCCCCAAGGCCAATCGCCCAGCCATCAAAAGGATGACCTGGCAATCAGTGTATCCCAGCAACAAAAAGGGAAAGAAAATTTCCCCAAGGAAGGAAACAAAAGGAGAAACCTTAACCCACAACAATAGGACTGTCAGGGTACCACCCTTTAGATTAGTGGTGGACTTTCCTAAATGGAGCATGGAAGACTGTTAAATGGAAGGATATCAAAGTATGTCTTTGGAGAGCTGACAAAATTGAAACCAATAATTTAAACCCTTTGGAGTTTAAATCTAGTTTCCCTTTGTTGTTTATCTTGTGCATGAGATAAAAACCCCACATGTTCACCTCTCTTCCTCTTTTACTTACCCCACCTGTCATATCTGGACGATATATTAAAACAGACAAATTCCACATCTGATAGCGGAAAATCCAAGCTGGGATGAAATAGTTTACGGGCCATGGTATGCATTTGTCATATTCTTTGCTACCCTCTATCATCCCTTACACTCTGTTCCCCAAATCCTTTATTTTTCACTTTCACTCTTTTATCACAACTTTTCTTATAATGTTCATGGTCAACTCTTTTCTTCCATTTGAGTTTTGTCTCAATACCCTATAAAAGATTTAACCAAAATCATAAAGCAGTAGCTGAAACAAATTGAGCTTTTAAACTATGTTCAAAAGAGATTTGAAATTAAACAAGGGGAGGTTTGTGCTTCCCTTATTAGAGACAAAGATAAGTGAGCATGACAGATTTACTGATGATAAACCTCAGTCCTCTTTAAACCTCTGTTGAAGCTCGACTTAGTAAGTGACAGCAGATTATTGCTGCGTCAGAAGCAATTCGTGGATGCCTATGGGATTCTGGAGGAGCTGTGTTGTCGTGTGTTTGCAGGACCAGTCCCAGCAATCCTGGGGCAAACTTGTGCAAGGTTGACTCCAAGTGTCCAGAAAATTGTCCTTAAATTCAACTTGTTTCACTAAAAAAAAAAAAAAAAAAAAAAAAAAAAAAAAAATAGATCCAGAGTCTTCTTAAGTTGTACTATTGAAGGGGGCAAAAGATGCATAAAAATTCTTTTCTTTTGGATTAAAGATGATCTGAACAGCTCTTGAAGGCAGGCAGAAGGCTGCAATGTTCCAAGGGCAGCAAAATATTTACCTTAATATGAACTTGAAATTACTTTTTTGGAAAATTGTGTTTTACAGGTCAAGGAAGAGTGGAGTGGACAGCAGTCAAGGGGTGGTTCAGTGAGGCTCTGTTTTAGTGCTGTTGGCATTAACCGAGGGCATGAGTGGTTTGTTTGACTCTATTTCCACATGTTTTCTTACTCTGGGAAACTTGGGGGTTTCTTGAAAGTGGTGTTCTGCCTTTTCTAGCTTCACTTGTGCTCTACTTTTTTTCTCGTAGTCCAACAAGTCCAAATTTGGATTTGTTTCATAACCAGTGCTGTAGTTTTACACCTTTTTCATACAGAGATCCTAATTTTTCATATTCGTTTAATGATGCGGAAGGATGTTTCCTTGAGCAAATGTGGGGGTTTTTGAGCCAAGAGTGCATAGCCAAATGTTTGTCTAAAGGATGTCATTAGTATGGAGGGAGCAAACAATAACCAGCCCATATACAAACCTCTTGGCAGGAAGCTACAACAAAGAGCTCTTTAGACTGTCTTGTGCCAAACATTTAAATCCATGTGAGAGGCTGTGCTTAAAAGCATAGCATTCAAACCAGAAGTCCTGGGTGCCATAAAATAGGCAAGTTAGTGCAAGATAAGTGCATTGTAACCTTGTTCCTCAAGCCAGGGTGTAGTTTCATGGCTATTTGAAAAATCAAAGAAAAAAACTAAATCCTACTTCTGAGCTTGTTCTGGGTCCAGAGCAGCTCAGGTCAGGCTGTGGTCACAGAGCAGTGCTCTGCGAATTGCCGTGCTCAGCACCCAAAATAGCAGCTGGCAAAATTCAAAGAATTGAGTCTCTTGATTTGTGGTTCTTTGTCTGGGTCCCTTCAGCAAAAACCTGCAAAATCTCAGCTGCAAGATGTTTGAAAGTCTGTAATTGTTATATTGTTTCATGTGAATTGAAATGTTACTTCATTAAGTGCTTTAATTTGGATTATTTTGGTTTTTTTGGATTATTGGATTATGAATTTTTGGATTATTTTGGTTTTTTTTTTAAAAACAGTTTTTGTATAAGATTATTATTAAGCCGATTAATTATGATTGAGCACATTCCAAAACCCAAGAAGAGGGCTTTAAAAACTACAGGCTTCAGCTGATTTTAGTTTTGCAGATCTTTGTATACAGGCACTGATTTTTGATTGATGTAATACTGAAATTAGTAGGATTTTGTTCATTTTTTTTTTTTTAATTTTTATCTATACAGCTTCAACTTTTCCCTTGGTGTGGAGCGAGGTGCATGGATTTGCCATGTTGGTTCCTGGCAAGGAAACTAGGGCATTTTTACCTGTTAGGTCTGGTAGGGAAATGAGCGATTGAGTGAATTATAACCTTTTTCTTTACAGCAAAGGTTAAATTGAAAAAGAAAATTAAACAAAAATACTTCTGCTTTGTTTTTCATTAAAGCATACATATATACAGTTTATTGCAAAAACTGCAGAATAAAGCTGTGAATGTTAAAGCTTTTTACATAAATCAGAAGTAGAGCAATAGTCTGTGAACATTTGTGGTATAATCACAGACTCTTTGTTACTGTGCAAATTTCTGCAGAGTAATTTATCTTAACATAATTTTTGGTGTTTCTGAATGAATTTGAAAACGAAGTAAGAGAAAGAGGACCAGTGATGGTCCAGCTGGGTGTTTAAATAGAGGAAAGCAGAGTAGCATTCTGCCTGCCCCAGCAGAAGATGCTGTACTGAGCCCAGAAGAAGTGCGTAGGGGAAGTCTCCTATTTTTCCCCTGTGCTAGGCACTGGTAAGGCTGTGCTTTGAATCCTGGGTTCACTTTTGGGCCCTTCATGATAGTAAAGACCTTGAGGGTCTGGAGTGAGTCCAGGAGAGAGAACAGAGTTGGGGAAGGCTCAGGAGCACCAGGAGTGGCTGAGGGAACTTGGCGGGCTCAGCCTGGAGAACAGGAGGCTCCGGGGGGACCTCATCTATCACCACAACTCCCTGACAGGAGGGAGCAGCCAGAGGGGGATCAGGGTCTGCTCCCAGGGGACCAGGGACAGGATTGAACTCTTCCCCGCCAGGGAAGATTTAGATTGGATATTAGGGAAAAAGTTCTTCACTGAAAGTGAAGCATTGAACAGGCTGCCCAGGGCAGTTGTGGAGTCACCATCCCTGGAAGTTTTAAAAAAATGTTGATATAGCACTTGAGGACATGGTTTAATGATGGTGCTGTGTTGGAGGTTGGACCTGATGGTCTTCCAGGTCTTTTCCAGCCTTAATGATTGTATGATTCGACTACAGGGTTCTGTCACCTTTAGTCATGAATAATAGATGATAATTCAGTGAAACCTTCCAATTTCTTTGGCTAAGACTGCTGTATTATGGAATTTGGATGGGAATTGGCCCAGTTTGGACATCCAATATTTACATTATAGATACTTACAGAAAATATGGTTTCTGTATTGGATAATGTTACTTTGATATAAATTCCTATATGAGCCCACCTGCCTCTTTCCATGTGCTAACAGAGATCTTTAAAAACAATATTTAATGGACTTGTGAAAATCAATTCAAGGCTCTTCTACTTGTGGAAGACAAAACTTCCATCTATTAAACCTTGTGTGGCAGCGGTGTGATGACCCTGCTTCAGCGTGGCATGAAGAGGAAGTACATTCTTTGAAGAACTTGAGGTTTTGCTTGGAAGAACTGATTTAAATCTGATTTTTTTCAAATACACTTACTGCTCAGTGTAGCTGAATCTATATGGGACAATACTCTGTTCTTTTTACTTTTTGCGTGAAATGCTGTTATGATACTAACTTCTCTGCATGGTGTCAGTCTCTGTGTGCTTCACTTTTTTTCCCCCGCAGAATTGCACATTCTGTTTGCATTGGGCTGTGACTAACCTACAGATTTGCTTTCTGTAGTACCAGTGATGTTCTGCCAGTGTTTTAGTAGGGAATTCCCATAAGAATTCCCTACCTCTCCCATGTGGCGGAATTGTGTGCACCAAGAGTACATGTACAAAGTTATTTACTTTGTGGAGTGGGAAAGCAAAGGCTCATATTTACTTCTCTTTGTTCAAAACAGTACTAGCAACTCACTAACGTGCTAAGGGGAGTTAGCCCTGTCCCAGGAACTGGGTAGGAGTGGCCTAGTGGTCCATGATACAGTTCTGTTCCTGCTGTGAAACCTTGGTAACACTTCCCTTTTAAAAAAAATTGCTTTCATTTTCATGCATTCTTTGTTTGAATTGTGAACAAAGCCTAAAAGCTTACTTTTTAGTAAGTATTTGTACAGTGCCTATCTTGATGGGCTCCCCTTTCCTTTGGAATAGTTGGGTGCCTTTATAAGAATAATAAAATTTGAACTAGCCACTGGTCCAACAAGCTGCTATCAAAGTGCTGTCATCAAAACAAGCCCTGCTGTTCCACATCCCCGAGCTTCCAAAAAACGATGAAATCCCTGGAAATGCAGATGGCAAGTTGCCTACATCATACATACGCATGTATTCAGCTAATTGAAGAGATTCATTCTCCTCACTGATGCCTTCAAAATGTCACAGTTCTGAGCACAGTGTACTGCTCTTGCGCCCTGTCTGCGATGACAGCAGTGATAGAGATTTTGGGAAGAAAAGTGTTCAGTGATGTTATTTGCAAATAGATTCGTATTAATGTTTTTCTTAAAGAGGTGATACATAAAATTAATCATAAGCAATTACTGTAACACCAGCAAACTACATCTTTTTAAGTTTGAAGTTATTAAAGGGAATGGTGTCGAGATGTTTATGTGTACATCTATATGTATAATGTATAAATGCATCTATACATACATTAAAAATTAGGAGTTACATGTAAAAAATCAAAAAGAATTGGCCTGGCTCATGCTCTTGCTGAAGCCGTGTGGTGTTATGCACCATTCAGAGCACAAAACTGTGGTTCCCCTTGCACAAAGACTATCTTTGTTTTTTGGGTGAAGTCATGGTCTAAAACCCTGTGTTTTAATAATGAAGTTCACTGGAAAATGAAGGAAATGAGACAATGAAGTTTAGTCCTAATAAAATCCAAATTGGAAAATGCAAAGTCAACTGTGAATAAATGTGCATGTCATAGTTTATGGTTTCAGCTTTCCAGTTTTGTTCCTCTTTTCTAAATGTTTTGGAAGAAATATATATCTCCCATCAGTTGCCTCATACAAATAAGTTCTACTTTCAAAGCATTTTCTGACTATGAAAATAAAATGAAAGTAGAAAAAGGCACTTCACACCTTTCATGTTTGTTTCTGATAGATTTCATGGAGTTGAACTTCCAGCTCCTCCTGTTCCCCACTTCACGCTGGCTTGGTTCTGGGTTTTCTCATGGTGTGGTTCCAGAACAGAACATTCTGGGGAGATGCAGCCTGAGATTGAAACTCACAAGTGTTTGTACTTAAAGGAATCAGTACTGCCTGTTGATGATGATAATAGTAATTATAACCTATTATTAGTACAGTGAAATTTAATGGACTTATTGAAGATTCGGTGTGAAATGGCTGGTTCTAAGGTCTCTAAAGACCCATTCATCTAACTTTATTGAGGATTTTTTTGTTTTTGTCTTTTAGTAGAAAAATTACCTAATTTAAGTAGCTGAAGTTACTTGGGTGTTTAACCTTCTTTTGCCACCAGTTATACCATGCAAGTGATTTAAACCTCTATCGTTGTTTTTACTGCAGGTTTTAAGGGGGAGTTTCTAAAATAAGTTATTCTAAAAAAAGTTTTTTAAAAAATGTATTTGCCAGGGCAAAAATTTCTGTTTAGTTTGTTTAAGCCTAAAAAGCAAAGATGCTGAGTTCTCAGAGGAATATATTTTGGCAGCAGAGGTGACTGACAACAGAGCTACTTCCATTTTCTCAAAAGTTATTTGGTTTTCAAAAGTTTCTCTTGCAACAGGACAGTGACAAAACCTCCTTGCTGTCTTAATGCCTCTAAGGTCACTCCAAGTGAATTGAAATGATCAAGTTTTAAAGTTGCAGTGCCCCTGTAGTGATTGCACATGCAGGGGGAAATAATAATTGATGAACAATATTTCATATAGTTTTTTTCTAATTGACAGTTTAAAGCACCCATAGTCTTTAGGGTAGCACCAATATGCTTTATTAGTGCATACAAGGAATTTTTCTGCTGCTATATGAGAAGGAAATGTTGGGTGTTAGCAGAGATGGGGTTTAAAATGTTGAAAACTTAAGGAGAATTGTGAAAAGTCATCTTTTGAAAAATCACTTCAGTTTCCTTTCAAGTGACTTGGACTAGATTGAAATATGGGGCAAACCTGTGTGGCTCACAGAAGTACCCTGAATTTTCTGTCTGCCTAAACAGTCAGCTCTGCACAGGAGAAAATTGTAAAAATACGTATTGCAAACCACGGAGTGTTCCTGAATGTACAATTATACCTCTACAGATCTCCATTTCTGTGGGTTGGTGTACCATTTCATCTTTAGTGGTGTTATTTGGGGAACAGATGACATAGCATACTTGTGCAGCTCTTAAACGGATGTGTAATCGTACATCTTTTTATTAGTTATTTAAAAGCTATGACTCCATTCAAAAAAACAAGGCTGTTTTGCTTGCTCCATTGTGGCTTGAGTGATTATTTCCATCTTCTTAGGTTTTTAAAATTTATTTTTGGTGCATGCAACTAGAGATAGTATGAATGTACAGCAACACAAGTGTCTGCATCAGATAACAGTGTTACAGTTAGGCAGGCTGACTTTTCCTTTGTTTCACTGGCAGGTGAGTAGGTGAATGTAGTTGTCAGAGCATAAAATATAGGGAATCCAAATAACAGATATCAACTTGTTCCCTGTTTTGCTGGGCACATGATTTGAAATGATAGTTTGTCCTTAACAATGTCCTCTTTTTTTTTTTTTTTTTTTTTTTTTTTTTAATTATAGCTGTTCTTCCAATAAGAGGTTATCAGTCATCTAAAAGCTACCACCAACCATGAGATTAACTCTTCATTTCTTTGCACATGCACAGTTCTGATAAAAATCTTCAAGAAGATTACAGGAGGATCATGTAATGATAAATAGCCAGTCATTTGTCAGTTTTGTTAATTTTATTATTTTGCAGTAAAAAACAAAAGTCTGTTTCCCCCCTCTCTTTGCAAATATGATACCTTGCCTTGTTACTAGGAGATGAGTTATGATGTGTATGTTTCTCTCCTGGAGCATAGTGGTTTTAGTCACATAATCACAAGGATGTTGGCTGGTCAGTCTGTTGCTATTTAACTGTCAGAAAGTCTAAAAGTGTGATGGTTTTTTATTTGTTCAGGGAGGCTTCAAAGAAATCTCCTTGCTGCCCTTTCCAAGCATACCTGGATATGTGCAATTTTTGTATACATATAGAAATAAATGTATTTTTGACTTTTGATAATCAATATCTGTTCTCCCTGCAGTTTCTTGGCCTTCTGCTCAGTCTCAATATTTACTTTTGTCTCTCCCTGGCAGCTGCCTTTTAAAGAAAAGAATAATCCATCTGAGCTGCTCCCTGGTCTTGTTGAGCTTCTCTGGTAGTTGATGGTGCGGCTTTCAATCTGGTTTCCTGAGGAAGTGAGGTTTATGCATTATGCTTTCTGTCCCTTCTTGCTCCTCATGCTCATTTCAGAGTGGTCAATAAAAGGGGTAAAGAACTATAAACTATATATTTTTTTTCTCTTTRCTGTTTTGTTTTTCCAAAATTCATTAGCCAGCTAGACTGGCCCCTAGAGAGAAGGAGACAAGCAGGCAGAAGCATCAGAATGGCAGCTGCCAGCTGCACAGTGGATATATGTGTTGCTCCAGACTAGCCCCATCCTGCACTGGTTGGTATCTGCTGGGGCTGGGAGAGGGGCACAGTGGAAAGCTGGCATGGTGTGAGGGTATGTGGGCAGAAACTTGTAAGCTTATGCCAGGTGAGCCCTGCAGAGCTCATCTGTGGCTTTGGGCTGCTCTGGTTTCTGGTGGTTTGGATTTTTAAGCCCTTTCAGCTCTTCCCCATTGCTTGTGTGTAGCGGCTAGCGTTTTATAGTGTTTTGCTGTGTTTGCATTGGCAGATTTAGTTCTGCTGTTCCTTGACTTTGTGTATGAATTGAAATTCTGCTGTGAGTAAAACTTTGTTGGTGGTGGTTCTAAAGGCATGATGGAGAGGCCAGCTGTAGGAACTTGGGGAAGCATGAAAAATTGCACTACCTGATCTGGGTCATGTGTGATCAGCAAAACTGATTTTTATTGTAATATCATAAAATCAGATTTTATTTGTGGCCTTGTAAAGAAGTGTTGAACTCGTATTTGGCTGAAGAGGAAAACAGGTGGAAATATACAGGTTGGACTGTTTGTTCTCTGCTTCGCAGGGAGATGGGCCTTCTCTGGTGTCCAGGAGGGGTTTCTCCACTCCTGGGCCAGGAGTGTGTCATCTAGGCATTCTATATGTGTAAATGTAATGTATTATTTAATCTTACAGCTGTGACATGTTGTTGCAAAAAACAATGTTTTCATACTTCCTTTTTTCTCTCAACTCAGATTAGGGCAGAAATTGATGCAAGTGAGAGAGGAGTCAGAAAGGGACCTGGCCTAGTTTACTTTACTGTCACCAGCTCTCCCCTGGCCCCACTTGGGTAGAAGATACCATCCACTTGTCTCAGAGAGAAACTGGAGAAATGAGGGAGCTCCAGGGAGAAGACAGCTGCTATGAGGGCTGGCTGGAGCAGCTGTGGAGTAGCCAACCCTGGTGTTTTCTGCCCAAAGTCTGACAGGTTTCTTCCAGCCTTGTGCACAGGTAGCTTGTAATTTTTCTCATGGTGCCTCCACCCCAGCTTTACTCTGTCTTTTTAGATGGACCACAACTTGTTTAGCTTCTCTCTTTTTGGCTTAACTTTCTAAAACAAGCCCATTGGAAATAATAAAATAAATGGTGGATTTTGGAGTAGATCACCTTTAGCTGCTGTGCTTGCAAACCAAAGTGGTCTTTGTGTTGGTGCAGGCTTCTTGATGTCCTCTGTGGAGAGGCTGAGGAGAGAGGAGTAGTGGGTAGTGTGCCAAGGCAGAGCTCTCATTAATTGTTATTAAAAAAACATTTTCAGCATGTTCAGAGACAGTGCTTGGGAAATTTTTTGATATGTAAAATTTAAATGTATTGCTAATAGTCAATGGTAAAAACTTATGAATGTGGAACCTGCTTTTGCTTTGTGCAAATATTGTACAGTGAGTATTGCACTTTGGTTGGAGTACTGTGTTAATGTCACTGTAGTGAGCAGCTCTTGCCTCTTTCTGAGGTTGGAAAAGACCTCCAAGAACATCAAGTCCAACCTTTGACTGAATCCTATGATGGCCACTAAACCATACCACCAAACATGTCTGCTCATTTTTTGAACAATTCCACCGACAGTGACTCCACCACTGCTCTGGACAGCCTGTTCTAAAGTTTAACCATTCTGTTTCAATGAAAGAATTTTTCTTAATATCCAACCTAAAAACACTAACTACATTTGTATAAAATATAATCAGTTTGATGAAACTGGCTGTTCTCACTGGGATTTTGGTGCAGTCTTCTGCCTTCCATAGATTATAAGAGGAAGTGCTATCCTGTGTTTTAATGATAAGGTGATGCTCCTTATCAAGCCATCCTGAAACTAGTCCTCCTTGCTACAGCTTCAGCTCTGCAACAGGTTCATCTTTGTCAACCAAGTTTTAATTGCAGTTGAGCATTAATTCCCATCTGTGTAAATTTCAATATGTAAATAAAATTTCTTCAGCTCCTCATTGAAGGGATCTTACACTGTAGTTGTTTCAACCAGTGTCCCTCCAGCCTCTCATGGAAGTTTCATGCTTTTCAACTACGTGAAATTTGGTGCAAATGAAGGAAGTGCAGGTAAAATTATAGTAGTAATAGTAAAACACATTTTCTTCTCCTGGACTATAGTCCCACACAGCCTGGCTTTAAAACATCTCCACTGAGTGGCAGCAATTGCCATCAGCGAAGCCCCCTCCCCTTCCCACATTTATTTCCATGGTAACCCAGGGAAGGCATTCTGCAGCCTCAAAACTACTTTTGCTCTTTCATCATGCAAGCTGGCATTGTCGAGGGCTGAGTGTATTCCTACCGCTTTGAATGAATATAAAAAAAAAAAAAAAAAAAAAAAAAAAAACAAGCCTGAATTTGGCTGGACAATTTTTTCTGGGAGGTCCTGCAGCAAGAAGGAACGAGCAACCTTCAAGTCACCTAGTGTCCATACATTGCTTAGTAAGGAAAAAACAGTCTTGCTTCATTAATTGATTAACGGGGAGGGTGGGGGTTATCAGAATGGTCCGTCTGTGAAGCGAATGCAGTGATGGTCTGAATGCTGGGAGGTGGGTGGACAAGGGGCAGATGGCTGGGCAGGCTGAGCTGGCAAGCTGCCAGTAAGCGTGCATGCTGTGATCTGTTCAAATAGTGCTTTCTCGTGGAGTCTGTAATGCTTTTTTCAGGTATCATGTAGAAAATGGTGTCTTACTAGAATGCCTGCTCTTCAACTGTGTTATGCATTAGCTTTTTCCTGGTGTAGAAGAGGGGGGGTGTGGCAGTGTTGGGCAGTGCTTGCTGAGTGTGAGCAATTTAGAGCTGGTAGTAAAGCATTTGCTATGTTTCCATACAGATCCATAATGAGCTGTATTGATTTTATGCTATTTAAAATTGGTATTTAAGCAGCATTTGCATGTAGATGTTGGGAGGGTTTTATTGTTTTTGAGCCTGCTAATGCTGTTTGATTGCTCTGTGTGATAACAGCAGCATGTGGAACACATAGTACTTGGTAAAAGAAAATCAATTGCTTGCAAACAGTGTTGCAAGTGGGGATGGATTAAATGATGTTGTAAGTAATTAAATAAATTTATTTTCAAATAATCTGAAAGCATAAACTTGTCTGGTCCAACTGTGCTCAGAATCTTGTATGATAAATGGATTATTAATTTGAATTTTCTGCTGATGTCTGTTTCCATGTTGTCTGAGTACCTGATTCACAGTGCAGGAAAAGGATTGGTTAAAATATTTCAGGAGTGCTGCCTGATCAGAGAATTCAGTTGCTGTTTGATTGGCTTGGGAAAAGCTGGTATGATTTTTTCCCTTTCTTGCATTATTTGATTGGGAGGGGTGAAAAATGTAGCTTTTTACTAAATGTGTCTGAAGTACATAATGACTGGGAAGTCACCATGACAACATGGGAACCTGGATCAGACTTTTCTTCCATGCCTTTTATGTTTCATTGTTTTAAAATATTTGTTGCTTAGGCATTCCCTAAGGTGTTTTAAGGAATATCTTAGAGCTGCTGTTGCTATGGGACTTTTAATGATATCCAGCTCTTTAAGTAAATGATTAATGCAGGGTTTTTTGGTTTGTTTGGTTTTTTTTTTTTTTTTTTAAATTAAGCTCAGTCCAATGTATACCGGTTGCTGTATGACTAAGGTGGGATCTAACCAAGGACCTGAGCACCTCCAGCAGGAGTTAAGAGTCTGCCTTTCCCACATTTTTGGTGTTGCAGATCTGAAAACTTCTGCTGAGATCTTCCATGATCCTAGGGCTTCCTATGTTCTTGTGGTGTTCCCACGTGGGACCCAGAGCCTGGAGATTTCTGAACGTTATGTCCAAGGTAAGGTGTACCAGAATCTTTGTTCAGGAGTGGTTGGAGTTCGAGGCAAGCTCAGGGACAACAAGAAAAAAGGTTGATCATAGCCAAGAAACAAACAGTTCTTCCACCCTTCTTTGCTAAGGGAAGCAGAATGTACTTCTCAGAGAGGAACAGAGTTTTGCAAGATGTGTTGCTGGCTATTTCTTTCCACTCATTGGAATGTAGTGAAGCCATGCTGCCCACAGGGGAGTAAGGTTTGTGTTCAGTTCCCTTCTTGGTCTGAGGCAATGAAATTTCACCACTCACAACTTTTGGAGTGGTGAACCCAGACTGTGAGAAGCTGGACAATGCAGGGCATTCTGAGCTCTGCCGAAGGCCTGGCACTGATTAGAATGGAATGAAAGACTCCCCAGGTTAGAGAAGGTGCATAGGGAAGGCAGTAGCTGCAGCACAGTGAGTAAGAGGCTTTATTGGAGAGCTGTGGAGGAATAGCATTTGATTTCTGGTCCCCACTGTCACAGCTGCAGGCATTTGTGTGGAATCAGACGTGTTTATTTAGTGGTTAATATTTTGGGGTCATGCAGTTTAGGAATCTTCTAGAAGAGTATTTACTTTGGGGAGGAGACATCTTACATGGAGATCTCTCCCTGGTGCTGTCTTCTGCCTCCTTCTGGCAGGGTCTCTAGGGTTGGAGAGAAGGTGTTTGTTTCATACTTGTAGCAACAACCTATGTAATCCATATGAATTTAGTGGAATAATGGGTAGTAGTAGATATTCTGTGGGGGTGACGTTTCAGTGTCAGCAGGGGAGGGTAATTATATACTTATAAATTATCATCATACTTCTTGGTCGAAAAAAACCTGCTGTAATTTGGGTAATGGAAGTGAAAATCATAGCAGTTGTCCCTTATGTCTATGTAAACTTGGAGGGGAAAGTATGTCTGTGACGTTTTCTGAGAATGTATAGATTTGCCCTTGTGGCAGAGCTGTGAGTATATTTCAGTGTTGAGGCAATTGAAAAGTAAGTACAACAGTAACAGTGACTTTCACTTTGTATTATTACCCTACATCTCAATATGAGAATGTGAAGAACTATGCATTTTCCTCTTTACAGCCATTAATCTAATGTTTTATTTTGTGCCAAATAAATAATATTATTACTTTTCTTAAATTAGAAAAATGTTGACTTCTGTCTTACGCTGGAGCTAAATTTCCAAATAATGCTTAACAGAAATTTTCTATAGCTGGGTAGGATTATCTCCTTTGAAGAGCCACGTCTGTGACATAACCTATTTTGCCTTTTTCTTAACATCACTTGGTATGATAATTTAGAATATAAAAATGTGTGGAAAATCTAGTCCTTCAGAAATTGATCTCATGGATCTGAGAAAAGATTTAATTTGAGCCAGAGGCTCAAATAATGAGATAAATCTGTTATGAGAAAAACAAGTAAGAGCAAGAGCCTGGTGGAGTTAGTTATAGAGATTTTTATGGTTACATACCTTGCTTTCAAGATTCTTATACCTCGGATACATATCATAATGCTAGAGGGAAAAACTTGAAAGTTCTGAATTTAGAATCAGTTAAAAAAAAAACCCAAACATAAACCCAGCCTTCCTTTCCTCACCAAAAAAAAATCCCAGCCACAAACAACAAAAGAAACCTCTTCTTATTTCTAGGGTTGGAGTCAAGTTTGGTGCTGTAAGGCAATCCAAGCCAAAAGAAATCCCTCTAATGTATGCAAATCCAGTGGAGATAGGTCAGATTGATACTGGCAATGGCATTACAGCATTTTTGGTACTTAAGAGTCCTGGTGACAGAAACAGAGTGTTTTGCTCTATCTGCTCTTAGCAGTAGTTCTCTAGGAGCTCAATGACAATCACCTGAAATCAAGGCATCTGTATTTTTTTTTTCCTATTAATTTTTTTTTATTTCTAAGTGGGCAAAGAAAAGACTTTGCTTCAGTCCTACAAAATAGTATTAAATTAATTTCCAGTATTTTATTAGGAACAACCTGGTTTTGCTGTATGTCAGAGAGTGGAACTAGCTTGCAGTGTAACCCTGCTTCTTTTCCCTTCCCAGTACACGGGGACTGTGGGTGTATGGACTGCCATGAAGAACTGCATCCAAAGTCTAAAAATTATTTCCCACTTAGAGGGTTCCACTTATCACCCCTTCAAAAAAGTGAAAGCCTCATTATAGTGGATAAATTCACAATTCAGTGTTAAAATTGAATCCTGTTTTTTTATAGAGGTATCGTGCTTTGTCTTGCTCCCCATACCACCTTCCCCCCCCCAAAAAAAAAAAAAAATTCTGCAGTTGCAAGTTCCAACAGAAAACCAAAACTGAGCCTTTTCACATAAGCATGGGATCACTTGAAGTTTAATTTCCCCTATAAATGTGATACAGCAATGAAAAACTCTCGCCACAAAAATTGTAGACGTCTGGAAAAAAAACACTTCCCTGAAATGGGAGTCAGCTGAATCAACTCCAAGTTGGGTCAAAACCTTCTAAGCAAGATTAATGTAGTTTCTGTGGTTGAGGGAGCAGGGCAGGATGACTCTTTCAGGGGGAGGACATTAAGTGTAGTATAAAACCACACCATTTGTCCCACTACCTGTATATTGCACCTGTTCTAAGCTCTGTCCTTTAGCCTAGGATTTACCATTTCTTTCTTCTATTGGGTGTTTGGTCTGGCTTATTAAAATGTCCTTTCTTGGAAAGCAGAATGAAGCACAATGAGTGACAACAGATACAAAACACAGAAGGCTAATGAAGCTGTTGTGCTGGTCCTGCCAGTGTTGAGTTTCCCTTCCAAAGGAGCTGCCCAGTGCTCTTGCATTTCTTCTGAGCAGCCTGGATGAAAAAATATGAAGGACTCCAGGACTGGGTCCTCAAAGAGTTAAGTACACAGAAGTACTAATCAGTGAATATTTAGGTCATGGAGGGCTGAGACTGGAGAAAGATGGAACATTACTGACAGCCGGGGGGGTTTATGTTGGTAATGGACTGGAGAATATCTTCCATCTAGTAGTAGCACCAGATTTTGACTTTTTAATTGTACTTTCTGTTCTATTTATGTTTTTAGTTGGATTGCTGCTACTTTACAAGAGGTTGGATGTGCAATAAATCTCTAAATGGGCTTTCTAGAATCATTACTTGTCTTTAATGATGACCTGCAGCACTAGTTGGAGCTGACTTCCTAATACTTGCAGGTATTTTGAAAATTAAATACAGGTAATTTGTTGTCTTTTCTGAGACAATGGTTATAAAATTCAATGTCTTACTGACTTTTTTCAGGGCTCTGACCCACAAACAGCTTCTCAATGACATGGATAGTCCCAGTCTGAAAAGTGTATGGGTTAGTGTTGGCATGGTACATATTGTAACCATAATCCTGTGAGCAGCCTCCCTAAAATTCATGGGATTAACTATGCTTCTGGCCATGGCTGCAATCAGGTTTGAAAAACTTTAAATTAGCATCCTGAGTAAGGTCTGCAAGAAGCAGGTCTGCCCTGTTGTGTCCTCTCTGCTCTGGGCCAGATGCACCCCAGAAGCTTGGTCTGACTGTGCTTACCTGCAGCTATAGCTGTGTGAAACAGGTCGTCTCAGGGACACTTTCCTCCAAGCAGAGCCAGGCTAATATGTCTGGAAAAGAAAGGAAGTGGAATTAGCACAGAATTTTAAATGACATTGAGAGAAGGGCTGGGTGTCGGTGGTTTGGAGAAGAATCCACAGAACAAAGCTTGCTGAGA
Organism: Malurus melanocephalus; assembly: GCF_030028575.1. NCBI lineage: Eukaryota > Metazoa > Chordata > Aves > Passeriformes > Maluridae > Malurus > Malurus melanocephalus. Next base: position 223,533 of record NW_026623766.1, on the reverse strand, counting down.
CTTCTTTTGTTCTGTGGTTCATGTCTGTATTTACATTGGAAAAGCAGAGTGAGAGTAAGGGACACTGAGACTCTGCAATAACGAAAAAGTGATGTGTTTCCAAAAGGGAAATACTTGTTTTTGAAAGTAGGTTTATTTTATGGTTTTGGTCCTGGTGATAGAATCTTTAAGTTGCCCTTCATCAAAAATAGCTATTGGTAATATTGTTTTGTTTTTTTTTTTTTTTCCTCTTCCCACTGGACTTGGTGTTTTTACTCAGTTTCTCATCTGCCTCAGAAGAGAATTATCTATACTTTGGAATTAATTTGGTTTCTTTCTTGTCAGTGTTGAGAATTGCACAAACTACATTATTAGCATCAGTTTTCGTAGGAAATGAAGAGCAAATTCAGTATAGGTGTAAAACCTCAGTACTGCCCACATGCCCCGAGATGATTATTAGAAAGGTAACTTTAAATGTCAAGGAAATACCGGTAATTCCATGAACTACCATTAATATGGTAATATTTCAATTTATATGGCAATTTCTCCTGCTTTCTTATAATCTTTGAGAAGTAGAATTACATGCTTTTTTAAACTTCAAGGTAAAAATAGATAGCATGTATTTTGCTGTGTACAACAGAACTTGCATGTCTTCCTAGGGTATTGCTGGTTAGACTGAATGATGAAATCTTTGCAATTGAGAGAGACAAATTGTTCTCAAAATAGCTTTATGTTCTTGAAAGAAAGAGCTTTGAGAGAATCTATAACCTTGATTTGAAAGATTCTTCTATCTTTTTCATGAAAATAGGCAATTCCTGCCATATGGATTTTCTGAGCATGAGTCTCTTGTGTGTGTTCTGAGCAGAGTATTCTGATATTCTGAGGCAATGTTTCATTAACTTTTTTCTGTTATTGTTTCATAAAAAGGAGAAGCAGAATCTGAGAAGCTGGAGCCCTGCAGTGTTCAGTTAACAGCTAAATTATCTAACTGATGCATCCTACTTGAAAGAAAGGAACATTAAGAGTACCGGTTGACAAGAAGTTCAACATGACCTGTGTACATTGGCAGGCCAGAAACCCCCTGTTTCCTGGGTTCATCCCACAGTATGGGCAGGTGGGGGTGGTGATTCTGCACCTCTGCCCTGCTCGGATGAGACCCCACCCTAATAAAACTTCCCTGTACTGTGTCCAGCTCTTGGACCCCAAACAACAGAAGGACATGGAGCTTCTGGAGTGAATTTAGAGGAGGCTGTGGAGATGCTCTAAAATCTTAGAGCATCTTCCCATGCCTAAAGAGGGGCTCCAAGAGAGCTTGAGAGGGACTTTGGACAAGGGCCTGTAGGGGCAGGACAAAGGGGGATGGCTGAAGGAGGGTAGATTTAGATGGGATATTGGGAAGAAATTCTTGGCTGTGAGGGTGGGAAGGCCCTTGTACAAGCTGCCCAGAGAAGCTGTGGCTGCCCCATCCCTGGAGGTGTCCAAGGCCAGGTTGCACGGGGCTTGGAGCACCCTGGGATAGTGGAAAGTGTCCCTGCCCGTGACAGGGCTTAGGATGAGGTGAGCTCTAAGGTCCCTTCCCACTGAAACCATTTTGTGATGATTCCATGACACATCATGTTGTCTCCATGGTGTTGCTTGTGGTTTTAAGGAATTCTTCAAAACAGCTGATTGAAAGCCTGTTTAGTGGGGGTAATGTTTCCATATTTGCCTAATTTGTATTGCATTTATGGATCAAAAAATCATGGTTCAGTGGACAAAAAGATAGCTGTGCTGTGTCAATTAAGAGCTGTCCTACTGAAAGGCATGACAACTGCCCTCCTACTCCTGTTCCCATGATCCTGTGCTCTTATGGTGTGCTTGGAGGTCATCTGAGAAAAGGAAGGTGAGGATCAAGAACACAAGTTTAGGATGTCACCAAATTACCAACATAGTATCAATGACTTCAGTGGTGAGGGATGCAAAAACAAGACATTGCGTCTACTGATAAGAAATTAATTCCTCTAATGGATATGGACAGATTCATTCCTCCAGGTAAAGCAGCTCCCAATAGCACTGGAAGTCATAATTAGTGGGAGAAATAGAAGCATATTCAATATATGAAATGCAGTAGGTACGACTATTGATCCTCTTTAATGCAGAGGAAGTTTGCTCCCAGCAAAAGGAATATCTTAGACAGGATCTGCAATAGCTGAAACTTTTTTCCACCAGAAGGACTAATAAGAAGTTACTAAAGGACTATTGGCCGCAAATGGTATAACTGAGTTAGCCCGAAAGGGGGTTGTGCTGCCAGATCCGCTGAGTTTTTTGGTTAAAATTCTGATAAGGGAAATTGAATAAGTTGATTAATTCAGATATAAATTTTGGAGAGATGAGTTAAAAATACCTTTGCCATAGATTTAATTGTAATAATAATTAGAATTCTTTTTGAATAGTAGAATTCTATCCATTATGGACTGGTAAGAGTGGGTGGATGAATGATTGCCATCTGTGCATGCCAGAGTTCATGCAGTCTTATTAAACTGTGGATGACCTACCTCCCTTCACAATGTGTTTTCAGCTTTGTTTCTCAGCAGAGCCATGCATGATGTAGGCATTTAGGTCTTGCAAATGAACACTGTTGTTTCATGCAGTGACAAACTACTGCTTTCTTGTTTATCCTTCACTGATCATGCTACTATTAATACTTTCTGCATGGTGCATACATTACATCCCTTCCAAGCTTGGTAATTACATTGTCTGCAATGAGCAGTATAAATATCAGCCTTTGACTAGCTAGTGAGAGCAGGTGATGAATAGCTGCATTCTCTGGGACTCAATTGCACTCCAGTTCAGCTGTGAAGAATTGGATTTTGGATTTTAATTATCCAAACAAATCAGCAATCAGTTTAAAGCATTGTTAAAGACAAAGCAAAGAATAAATAGCTTTTGCAAAATATGGCATTGTGAATGATTCTGCTCTTATCTACAATAATTTGTCTGTCACCCTTTGAAAGCACTGTGCAGGAGGAGGAGCTCAGCTTTTGGAGATTATTATCCATAGTGAATATGTGTACTAGCCATTTCTTCCTTGATATTAAAAGACAAAAGAAGAAATCATCATGTTCTTCTGTAAAAATAAACAAACACAACTGTCCTGGTTTTATGCAGTCTGATTTTTCGTGGTGGGGGGATGGGACCAAGAAACCACAAAGATGGCTTCTTTGACAAAGTTCTAGAAGCTTTCTCCTTCTTCTCCAGCAAAAGGAGCCCTGCCCCCTTTTTTTAGAACCAAATCCATTATGGCTCTGAGGTTGATGGACAGGCTGCTGGTCAGGCCTGGACCAATTGCATGAGCTAGTTACACCTCTGTGATTACATATAACCTTGCACTTAAGAAGAATTCAAAACAAGATAGTTTGCGCCCACCATTTAGTTTTTAGGTTGTTAGTATCATGCACTGGGGAAGCATGGAGGAGGAGGGTGAGGAGATGTAAGGAAAAAAAATGGAGACCCAAGATCATAGTAAGAAGAAGACAGGTGCTGTTGCTTTTTTTTTTGCTGTGGTGCTCGACATGGAGAAAACAAGCTGCTCTYGAAAAGACTATTTCTTCAATGAGAGACCTGTATAGAAAAGAGAAGCCCTGCATCCAAGATAAAAACCTGGCCTTTGAGGACTGGACTGATCATAAGCCGAAAAAGGGGAAGAGGCTTGTCCCCTCTGTTATGTCTGAAGCGAGTTGACACTCAGAAGAAATTGTGTTCTGTGGGGGAAGAGGTGGTTCCCCTCCCCCACTCCCTCCCATGTCTGAAGCAAGTGGATGCTTAGAAGAAGCTGTGTTCTGCCACGAGATTTGAGATAGTGGCCTTACACCGCCGAAATAACACAGCTGGCCTTGGAGGACTGTTTTCTTTTTTCCCACGAGGTAAAGAAAAAGAATCCCATGCCACCAGCAGTTATACACTGACTGTTTCTTGGGAAAAGAACTTCCACAGCTTGGAGCTGTAAGGACTCTTATCCTATGATGCTGGACAATAACCATAATGAGTAATTTGATCTATGTTAAAACTTTCATCCCTGCCCCTCTTGCACATGGGAAGGCATGGAGGAGTGAGGAGGGATGACTTGGGAGAGAGTCAGGTTCCCGGAAAGAATAACAGGTGTCTTTAAATGTTTGTTTTTATTTCTTCTCCTTGTGAATTTTTCCCTATCTCTGTTCCCCTACCCCAGTGCAGTAGTTTTTAGTAATAAATCTGTTTTGCAACTTAAGTTATTCAGCCTGTCTGACCATTTTCTGGAGCATATACGTATCTTTCTCTCAATTATATTATCTAAAAGCCATAAATTTTAGTGTTAATTGGGCTTTTGTTCTCCCTTCTGCCTCTCTGGTGGGGGGGTGGGGAGGGAATGTTGTGGTTTTTTGGCTTTCGGTCAAGTTCAAACCACAACAATAACCAAGCTAATTAAAACTCAGCCTGAATCCTGCAGTTCTCAAAAGTTTTACCAATTTCTGTCTGTATTCATCATTTCGTTCAGTACAAGAAATGTTGGCAAGGTGGGAAATCAGTGATCAGACTGCTGAACTAAATAGTGTGCTGGAACAAGTTGGGAATTGATTTATGTCAGGTTGGGGGCATGGGTATATTTATGTGTGCACACGGGATGACCAGCAATGAACCCAACACACAGATTTATTCTGGTGGTGAGAAACAAGTTGAATGCACATATAAAATGGGGTTTTGGTTTCATAACTAATCAATGTATTCTTGCCTGAGACTTCAGCAGTTTGTTCACCTAAGAAATACATGTGAATACTTGTATGACACTTGCAAGATCATTGAACCAATTTTACCTTTGTCCTTTATGGTTTAATAGCCAAAGACCAGTGCGTGAATTGTTYATGAATACCCTCTGCCAAGTCATCTTGTTGTGTTGTCCTGCCTATTCTGATCTTCTCCCTTATCCACATACCTGCAAAGTAAACTTGATTTAGGAATAGTGAAGTCTTGATTCTCCTTTGACTGTGGATGAGTGCTGCTTGTGGGAGATTTATTTTTGCTTAATATGACTTCCTTCAGTTAAGTTCTTAAAAGAAATTCCTATTTTTATGGGAAAGCGGAAAATTTGAAAAATCTCCTGAAATTATATCCAGCCCTCCCCCACAATATTAACCTCTGAGTCAAGTGAGAAAAGAAGATTAAATACAGCTTCTGCAGTGCAAGATAGAGAACCCTTTTGTACTGTTAGACCTTGGATCTGTTCTCAGGTAGCCTGAAAATGTTGATTGTATTGGAAGTAGTGAAAGGAGAAGTATTGGCCTTTGATATGCTTCTATTGAAGTCCTTGGGGTTGGGTTTTTTTTTCCTTTTTTTTTTAAAAAAATTAATTTGTCCTAAATTAAGGAATGCACTAAATCAAGTATTTGAACCTAGTAAGAATCCAGGAATGCAACTCTTTTCAATCAAAATATGGCAGAACAATAAGTTACTATACCTCAGATGCTCAGTCATTAAAGTGCAAGCCTGCCCAATTTTGAGATAAAATGTGTCAGTTTGAGGTTTCTCGTCTCTGATCATAAAGTCAGTGGTGGCAGGTCTTCTGAGATGGCAATCATTTGCTTAGGTGCAGTAACAGGGGGGTGCTGAGTTAGTCACTGTTTCTGGTGCTGCATCCCTCCTGCTGTTGTCAGGGGAAAGCAAGACAGTTGGGTTTTTTTGCTGTTAAATGTTTACAGGCATTTCTTCCCATTGCTTGCCAACTTCTGGAATGCTTGTTGCTGATATCTGTCTTGTGATACAGTGTCACGTGGAATGTGGGTTTGTACCTACTGAAAATGCAGTGAAAAAATTCTCTTTAGTGCTTGCTAGCTGGTAGCACCCTGGGGTGACTGCAGCTTTAAAAAAGTGCTAAGTGCCAGCCATAGACAAGTGAAAATATTAATTTTTGCAGCCATCTTGCAAGGGGAAATAAATGTCATAATGGAAGGTTAAACCAGAACAGAGCATTTCATGTTGCTGTTTGTTCTTACCTACTCATGTCCCTCTTTCAGTTGCAGGTTGACCTTCCTTCTCAATTCGCTATCCTATTTTAACTTGCAGTTATTAACTGACATTGTGGCTGTCATTTTAGTGTCTATCTACAAGCATCATCTGCTTATTCTAGAGAGTTCCTACTTTGTGGTCACCTTCTTTCATTGAACAAGAAAAATGAGACATGGGGAGAAAAAACTTTACTATTAATTCAAGAAAGAATTCATTTCTAGACCCCTTCACTTCAAAGTCTCTATGCAGTTCCTACTGCACCCAGACCACAGGGAGTCCCATGCACATGAGTACTTTCCCTGTGGATCTCTGCTTCCCTTCCACTACAGCCCAAGCTCTTGATGTTGCAGAATGAGTAAAAAAGGCAGGAATAAGTGTCCTGAGTGTCCCTAGTGCTGGCTGCTGCCCCTCTGCTGAAGGGATGGGGTGAAGTGTGTTCATAGTTTGTTTGGGCTCTCTCAAAAGGCTGATGCAAGTTCTGCTCATAGCGCTTTGCCCTGTCCTCAAAGGCTTTGGATCCTAAGGGGCCAGGATTTTCTAGTCTTTTATCTGTATGTAAAATATCATTGAACTTCCAGGTGTGATCCACATAAAAATGGTAGTTATGAGCTTACTGTGTGGTGTATGTCCCAGTGAGAGAGGCAACTCCTACCTGCTTTCCCTGATGCCCAGACTGTGGTGACTTAAAAGTCTTGTTTGCATCCTCTTTGAACACCAAATCTGCTTGATTTTCAAGCCTTTGCCACTTTCAGGTGATTAAACAGTCAAAGTTAACAAATCTAACAATTTGTTAATTTTTTTTCAAATGCCAGAACCCAGTAATTTTAATTTAACATTATCACCTGTATTTACAGCAGATTGCTGAGTGGATTGGAATGTTATGCTGTTAAACCTTATTACAATTTAAGTTCTATAGTCAAAGAAGTGAATGTTGTTATGGCTTTTATATAGCTTTTATATTTTTAATTCTAAAAATGTTTTGAAATAAAACATTGTACAGAAGAAGGAGAACCCTAGTGTACAGTATTGTTTAGAATGTGTGATAAATTTAATTTTACTTGATATGAAAAATGTTTGTATAGTTTTCATGCCTAGAATGAATTCTTTGGTGTAACTGTAATCTAGCTGTCGTAATTCCATCATCAGATGAGGTCACTGAACTCAAGTATTTGGAGAACATCCCTGGTTGGGTCACTTATTTTGAAAGCTGCCTGTGCTTTGTGTATGCTGTGCACTCTGGCATTCTAATTTTATTTAACGGTTTTAAATGACAGGTACAGAATTCTAAGATTGATACAACATGTGTTGGGTAACCACTGTATTAAACTTGTCAATGCAAAAAGAACTGAAGATTGACATGCTTAATGTTTGTTACACTAAGCCAGTCACGCATTCCTTTCATCAAATGCATCTCCTTGTGGAAGATCAGTGGAAGATGAATGTAGTAGTCCTCAGTAATGCATCTTGTACTCTGTACCTTTCTCATCATATATCCATAGCAGGGCAGATTGCCTTCTTGTGCATTTGAGAATCCTAAACTGGCTGCTCTGAGGAGAGGAAGAGGGATCTGTTCCGTCAAAGCATGTTTTTTGTAAATACTGGGTTAGGAATGCTGTAGGAGTTGCATTCAAGTATCAGGGCAGGAAGAGAAGGTGCACCATGGTGAGAAAGAAGGAATACTCTTGGATCTGTGACCAGGAAAATGGAGACATTAACTAGAATTTTCCATTTGTTTCTTGTTTTATTCTGGTTGCTTTTTCACAAGGCCCGATTGGATGAGCCTCTGAACAACCTAGTTTAGTGGAGGGTGTCCCTGTTCATGGTAGGGGGTGGAAAAAGATGGTCCCCTCCAATCTAAAACATTCTGTGATTCTATAGCAGTGCATTCTGCAGGGAACAAAATACACAAATCTTCTTGACCATTAGTGCAACTGTGTTTTTCAGTTAAAAACCTTGAAGCAATTATTTTGCTTGACAGGTGTGATTTTTCCTTTGCCATAGTGCATCACAGAGCCTGGCCAGAGCGTTCCCGTTCTGAGAACACAGCTTTAGCCAAGGGAAACTGAGTTCAGGGCTGGTCCTTGTTGCTCAGTCTCCAAAAAGTAGAGAGTCACACTGGCTGGACCCATTGAAGACTTTCCTTATGCTGGATTTGCAGTTACGGTGTGGGATTGCTTTGTTGGAAGTATAGATATGAGGAAGAGGTATGGGACTAGGGATGCTTTTTCTTTTAGCCTCTCAGTGCTGTTCAGGCTCTTAAAAGCTCTGCCAAACTGCAGCTGTGCTGTTGTGCGCCCATGTGGCATTCAATGATCCAGTCTACCGCGGAGGCACCACAGCTACCTGTTTGCTTCTCTCTGGTTGCTGCCCATGTTCAGCTCATCAGTCAGAAATTGTTTTTATTGTGTCTTTTTCTCAATAAAGGGCTTTTTTTTAGAACATTATTTATTGATACTTTGCACTGCTATTTTGTTATATTTGTATTAACAGGGACAAAAATATTACTATAGATGCCATATTGTAATATGCGTGTTCAGGCTTGGAGCTAGTCAAATCAGGTCCTGGCAGCCTGCTCTGTGTGGCCCTGCTTTGAGCAGAGGGGTTGGACTGGGTGATCTCTCCAAGTCTGTGGCTTTGTCATTTTCTGTGAAAGCTTTTAACTTCAAGTAGGGTATTACCAAGCCACACTGAGAGCTGAAAGATGTCTCCTTTTAGTGATTGTGAAATTGTTCTGGATTTTGAAATATGCAGCTCTGATGTCAAAATAGTATAAAGTACTCACTGTGCTTTTCAATAATGAAGTGGACGGTGAATTTTCTTAATTTCTGTGACGTGGAGTGACAGCACAGAAAAGCTAGTCCTTCCCTGCAAAGCTCACTTCTGTATCGAAGAATCTGAGCTCAGTTTTACCTACTTCTGTTTAGTACCTAAGTAGACTTCTAAATCAGCAAAGGCTAATTATTGGTTTACTAAAACTGATAAAACAATTCAGGATTATAAAGAGAAAGCCAATTGATCTTAAGTGGAGGATAATTTTTACTCACCTTGCTGGTTAAATGAGATTTTACACGTTGCAATGTGTGGCATTAAGAAGAAGCACAGGCACATCAACTGAGCAGTGAGAGATCCTTGCATGCTGCTTTTGTCATTAGAAGAAACAATGTAATAAGCTTTTAGTAAAAGGAGAAATGAAACATATGAAGAATTTCTTTGACATGGTTTTGAATGAAACCTGGAATTTGCCTATAGGACTATATCAGGCTGTTTCTCATCTTTGTGTCTTTTAAAACACTGGAAGGGTGGCAGTGTAATACTTTTCTTTCACTGTCTCTCCCCTTCCTCTCCCCCATCTCACCACTTCTGGGAATTGGAGATCTGCCATCTTTGTTCTTGGGAGACAATCCCAAAGACAGTAAATCACCCAGCTGCAGATAACCTGAAGGAAGCAAACTGAAATGGCTTTGGCTGCAGTAATTTGTTTGTAGAATGAATCTCTTTAGGTTTTTACAGTAATGGATTGTTCTGGCCTTGCAATTCCTGGGTTAAGGTAGTACAGATGTGAAGTCCCAGGTGTATTATTAGGCTGAAATAGTTCTCTGATTTGCACAGTCAGTGTAATTATAAATTAGGACTCTTTCATCATAATGAGAAAACTTAACTTGTCTAGGGAAAAAGAAAAAAGCAAGCTCTGTGCTCATCTACTAGTCCTATACCTCTTCCTCATATCTTTACTTCCAACAAAGCAATCCCACACAATGACTACAAATCCAGCATAAGGAAAGTCTTCAGTGCGTCCAGCCACTGTGACTCTCTACTTTTTGGAGACTTGAGCAACAGGGACCAGCCTTGAACTCAGTTTCCCTTGGCTAAAGCTGTGTTCTCAGAACGGGAACGCTCTGGCCAGGAATGCTAAAAGGTTCTGCCTGCACGCATTAATCAGGATCTAGTGTGTGCATCTGAGAGCAGAGGCCATGACATAGGCATCTGACATCAGTGAGTGCTCTGAGGCCATTATGCAAAATGATAGCTTTAACTTGGGAAATTCGCGGTGAGAATGTATTTATAGTTGCAGCTACACGTTGCACCTCATGCTAAGCTGCCTTTGACTGATTGTGATGATTCTATATGGGGATCAGTTTTGTATGGGATGTTTCCTTCTGGGAGGCCTGGAGTCATCCGTGTTTAAGCATCCCTGTGTCATGCAGGAAGCAGGCAGACTTAATCTGGAGACCGGAGCTAAACTGAATTAATAATCTGAGTTAATAATCAGAAACAAGAGACATGCAGCAAGTTTGAATGGGGAAGAGGCAGCAGGAGGAAAAGGTGTAATGAAATGGTGCTGCTGTGCTGAAGGACCCCACAGTGGAGATGTGTGGGACTCATCCTGTGAGTAAGAGCCCTGCTTCTGCTCACCTGGCTAGAATGAGAAGGATGAGGGTAAAAACATGACAAGAAATACTTGTCTATAAATAAAACATCCTTAGAGAGTCTGTTTCAAGTGCTTACCTTAATTTTTACTCTGGGCATGTTATCTGCCCAATACTCAATCCTGAACTCAGGAAAAAGTTAGGGAGAATTTCTTCTATTTTTAATTAATCCTTTTGCAAAAGAGAAAAGCAAAGCAAAACACAGTCTTACAAATTAACAAATTCTTAGTTTCACATTAATTGTAATGAAATAAATGAATGAAAATCCAATTCTCCTTCCCCCTTCTAAATTAGGCACCTGCAACAACTTAAGCTGAACTTTGGTATCTGGACCTTGGTATCTGCACTTTGACCACTGCAGAAAGTAAGTCTTGAAATCTCTTGCTGAAGTGAAACAAGTTGCTTTGCATTTCAGCACACAAACATAAGACAAGATTTGTTTGCACCAAAGAGATGAGTCTGGCTGCTCATCCCTTCTTGTTTCCCTTTCTCTAATAGAGAAACAGTATTTGACAGCCCCTTGTGATGGCTGAATCTCTTGATGTGTGTTGTGAGCAGTGTTGTGGCAGGGCTTTTTTCAGCTGCAATGTCAGCCTGGCTGACATCTGCCCCAGGCTCCTTCTCCTTTACTTTGTCACTCTTTATGCCTCAATCTTTATACATCATCCAACTTGCTTTTCTTACTAGATGGAAGAGTCTCAGAGTATTTTTCGCCTACCTTTGATCTTCTGTGATCTGGTTTCACAGAAGGTTACTGTGCTGATTATTTTAGCCTAATTAGAGTATGCCATTTGGGGAAAAAGGTCAGCTAAATGCTTCCTCCAGAAGAATGAGATTTTCAGAGCATGTTTGTTATATTTTATTAAATCATAGAAGTTTGTAACTGCCTTCCATTTATGGGAATTTGATGTTTAGTATCCCCTGTTTATTCTCTGTATGTCAGTATGAAGAGCAGGCCGAGTGTAAATATTGAGACTATAGCTCAATGCAGGAATTTGCTTACCACTGAACAGTCTCCAGCACTAGACAGAGAAATTAAACATGTTTTTTTCAAATTGGAAATCTGTTTTCTGTGTGCCTTATGGGAATGTCACTGGAGGCTTGAAATCATAATGCCAAAGTTTGGGATCAGATCTATAAGATATGCCCATATTCTGAGGTATGATAGGAATGCTAATGCAGAAGTTACTGGTGGGCACCTGTGTCCATGTCAACTGAGAGATGAAACCTAAGGCCAGACTGATACTCTCCAGAGGGATACAAATATAAACAAAACAAGAAAGAATAATTTTGGTTCAAGTTTGTCACAAAACAGCATGAAAGAACTTGAGAATTGCCACTTAGGTGGGTGTCAGTCTCTTTTCCCTGGTAGCAAGTGACAGACTAGGTGAAACAGCTTTAAGTTGTGCCAGGGAAGGTTTAGGTTGGATATGGGGGAAAATTTTTCACTAAAAAGGTGGTCAAACCTGGCACAGGCTGCCCAGGACAGTGGTGGAGTGTTCAAAAGGTGAAAGTTTTCAGAAACATTGAAGAATGTGTGGAGGTGACACTTGGGGGACATGGTTTAGTGGTGAACATGCAGGTGGGGGATTGATGGTTCAACCTGGTAATCTGTGAGATCTTTTTCAATCTTAATCATTCTATGATTCTGTGATAATGTGGAGAAGCACACAACATTGGTGTTGGGTCAGGATGTTGACTGTGATGCCTTAAAGATCTAGAAATAAAACAACACACTTTCGAGACAATATTAGTATAGGAGGTAATATAAAGGCTGGTCCTTATTGGAGGCCTCCAAGGGGCAGATATGGAAAAATGCCCACCCCACAAAAGGTGAATACAGTTTTTTAAGTTTAGCAAATTAGCATAATTGGCAAGAATCCACAATTAGAAGCACAAGTGATGAAGTAATTTCCCCCTTTTTGTTCCATTTTTTCTGTAGCGCCCCTTTAGATAGGAATTAAACTTTGTTTATGAAAATGTGTCTGGGGGTGGTATTTTGTCCTTGGCTCCCAGGAAGAACCAAGATAGGATAGGGGTCTCGGAACCCCTGGGGCTTGGAGCCTCTGGAATGTGTTAGGCTTTCTGCCTGTCAGGGTAGAGAAAAGGTAGGAAAAAGAACTGGGGCTCGCTAGGAGCTATATAACTATATAACAATCATCTGCAGAGCTACGAATATATATGAAGGAAATATAAAAGCAAAAATCATTCTGGCATCAACTGTGTAGTTTGTTATCACGCTCAGCAGCATTACAGACACAGATCTAGAAATTATAGTATTTGCATTAAACCATATGAGAGAACATATATGACTTAAAAAAATCCCCCAAGCCCCCCGAAAATCCATCAGTCCTAACCTGTACTCCAGCAGAGTTTAAATTATAATCACTTAGAAGTTTATTAGCAAATAAATAAGTACATGTGGAGTTTTCCACTCTTGGGACTTGCCTCCATCCAGTGCTTTGATAACAATGGTGCACAGTGAGGAGCTGATTCCCCACAGTCCCTCCTTCTCTGCAGGAGATGGTGAGGCTGGACATATTGCTGGAGTGCCAGCCTGGATGAGCTTGATGCCTTCCTACAGAGAGGTTTCAGTACAACCCYGTCATTTGGGGCTGACTCCTGTGACTGAAGGGAAGCTGGGGCTGTGCAGCAGACAATGTGTTCTCAGTGTCAGTGTGGATGTTAAGAGAGGGCTCAGCTAAAGCACAGTCAGTAAAAACACAAGAGCTTTTTTTTTTTTTTTTTTTTTTTTTTTTTCAACTGTATACCCATAACCTCAGGAGTTGAAGCGCTTGCTAACTGCAGTACCACATCCTGTTTCATACTGGAAAGAAAAATATTTTTGTTTCAGGGCTTTATTGTGCCTGGTTTTAGTTCTGGGGGGGAATATATTCTGTGGTGCTTTATTTTGTTTTTTTCCCTATTTTCTTTTTGAGTGAATTTATTTTGTTCTCAGTGTGGTTTTTCTGGTTGTTTCTTCCACTTCTCAGATTCTCTTGGAATCCACCAGGGTTGGAAGCTGGTCTTCTTCCCATTCAGCTGATGTATTTTTCCAACACCTTGACTCATTTTTGGCAAGGCTCTGCTTGGCAGCCTGCTACAAAATAAAAATAAAATAAGAAATGCCACTTTTCTTCTTTACTAGGGAAAGAAGAACTTCCACACAGTTGATTATAGATTCTTCATTTTTGTCCTAGAAATAAGTTTAATGTTCTTTGTTAGTGGCAAGTTGGGTTGATCCTGTGTCACATCTCAACAGATGGTATCACTGTCACTTAAGTGAGAATGTGAGATATTTTGACTGGCCTTGGAAGGCTCCTTGCTTTTTGCTATTTTGTTGGTGTTGCTGTGGCCAGCTATACCCAGAGCAACAAAAACCTAAAACTAGAAGTGAGTGCTTGCTTGATTTTTTAATCTAATTTTTTTCCCTGCGCCTATGTGAGGTTGTGTGCAATGACTTTCTAGCAGCAGGATTTCTGAGACATGCTYGTGTTTTTGCCTTTTCTTTACCTTGTCATTGGGTAAGTATGAAGATTTTTGGCAGGAATTTGTTTTACACATCTGTGTCAAGTAGTGCTGCAATACAGAATTAGGTGTTGAAGCTCCTCATTTCTGTCACTCAGAAATTTTCTCCTGACCATTGTAATTATATAAATGTAGAGTAAACACTTAAAAATCACTTTTATAACCAGTTTTTAATAGCAGTTTGCCAGCTAACCCATGTCTAAGGGAAAGGCCCTAGTGCTCAAACTGCCCCTGCAATGGTGGGGGCCCAGTGAGCTTGTACTGACACTGCATTCCTGCTTCGTTTAGAACTAACAGTGCCAGCATTGTTTCTGGCTGGACAAAGGTGGGTCTGGAGTGTGAGGTTTTATAATTTACATGTAGGATAGAAAATAAGGACTGTGCTGTAGTACCCTGTCCAGGGAGCATTGAGTGGGACAAGGAGTATGCTTTAGTGTTGCGAGGAAAAGGCTGTTGTAGGTCTGTTGAAAAGCTAATTCTTGAAATTTAAGTATACCAGATTAAATATGTAATTAAAATTCTGTAACGGTTTCTTTAAAACAGTAGTGAAGAAATCCCTGGCCGTGAGATCAAGTGTGAAATGTTCCAGAGGCAGAGGAGTGTTRGAATAGCATTGCACAGGTACCTGGATTAGGTGCTATTCTGATTAGGGCAATAAAAACAAGATTGCATGACAGATACAGAGATTGCACTGAAATGAGTGTGTAAAACAAGTTTTAATTCATTGTATGTAAAAACCTGTTCAAGAAGAACAGAAGTCAGAGCTGAAAACTCCTTTCTGCAGAATATGCCTGTGTTGATTCAGAGATGAGAGATGTGAGATGTGTGCCAGTGGCCTCATTATTGCCATTTTTTGCGGTCCCTCATTTCCCTTCTCAGACTGTGAAACACACTGAGAGTATGAGTGCTGAGAACTATGTTTTTGTTTCTGTGACATGATACTGCTATTACTGACTGTTCTTGCATTAATATCAATTTCTAAGCAAAAAAAAAAACCTATGAAAATATGAAGGAGGCCTACAAGAGAGCTGGAGAGGGATATTTTACAAGGGTATGTCGTGATAGAACAAGAGRAAATGGCTTCAAACTAAAAGAGCTTAGGTTTAGGTTGGATGTTAGGAAGAAATTCTTCCCTGTGGGGTTGGTGAAGTTCTGGCACAGGCTGCCCAGAGAAACTTTGGCTGTTCCCTCCATGRAAGTGTCCAAGACTAGGTTGGATAGGGCTCTTAGCAACCTGATCTAGTGGAAGGGGTTTGGAACAAGATGGTATTTGTTTAAGGTGCCTTCCACTCCAAAGCATTCTGAGAAGCTATGATTCCATGATATAGTGTTCTCTTTTCGATTTCAGAAAGATTCAGGCTTCTAAACCGTGCATATCCATCAGYGTTTAAGATGGTTTGAAACTCAAACCCAGCTGTAATCTCCTGTAACTTGTGCATAGCACAGCTCCTYCATGGGCATTTGCCACGTTTATATGCTTTGAGTCACCAACCACAGTGATGGTCGGAAGTGAGCTGGGGGAGGTCAGTTCCTGTGAGCATAGCATTTAACCCATGAAATGAAAGCTGCAGCAGGAGCTGTTCTTCTTTCTTTTTGGTTATCTTAGAGCTTAAGCAAGTAAGAAAATATATGGGAGTCTCTGCTCAAGCACAAGTAAGTGATATGCCTCTCTTCTGGCAGGGAATTGCAGTTYATGCCAGATTCTTGCTTGTTTTGGAACATAATGTTTCCTTGATTGTATCTGTTTCTGAAAACTTATGGCGCTAACTTTGCTGCACTCTTTTTACTGAATTTGATGTTTCGAAATGCCAGAACAATGTATGGTAATTGTTGTCAGTGTCACTGAGCTGTGTTTTATAGCAGGGCTGTACAGCCCCAGCACGGACTGCATTACACCCCTGCTGGGGTCTCTGCTGCAGTGTGGACAGGAGGAAGAGGTGAGCTTGAATTTGAGGAAAATGCTGGAGTTAATAAAGCACCATAAGAGGAAGAAATAGGGCATACCCAGTGGCAGAATGGGAAAGGCTTTGTGCTCCTTGCTGAGCAGCAAAAGAGATCTGGGAGCTAGTTAAGTGTAGGAAAAGGTGTTAAACAGCCTTAGGAGCTGTAGGCTTGCTTTGTTTAAGTGGAATACTGCAAAATCTCTTCCTCTAAGAGAAAGCTAGAGGAGAAGTCCTGTGGGTCGGCTAATGTAGGATTTGCCAAACTAGGAGACTGTCATAGTATTTCAGGTTCCTGCTTCTATCACAGACCTCCAAGATGTTTTTCTTAAATTTTAAACTGGGATTTTTTTTTTGGTCATGGCTACTTGGGGACTGAGTCCAAGTACAGGATCTGAACCTGACTTGCTGKTAGAAAAGCCTGAGAACTGGAGTTTAACCACTTGGGCTGAACTGGTCTCTTTACCACTAAATTTAGTGGACCAGCCAAAATTCTTGTATTTTAGCTTAGTCTACTGTAGCCTTCAAGTGAGACAGTGTCTAAGGGAAATATTTCAAAAATATTGACTTTCTTCTGGTGAAAATAGTTAAGCAAGGATAAAAGGAGACCCTCAAGAAAGTTCTCTATGACATGATGTTCCTGGCAGCTTTGAATTCTCTCAGAAAGATTGATGTTATTCCTCCAATTTAGTGAAAATACGAATTGTAGCTCAGCTGARGCATTTCAGAATTTTTGTTTAAGTTTTGCCTTAGTAGAAGCCTAAAATACCTATTATTTTATTAAAATAATGCAAAAAATTACCTCTGGAAAGCATAATCTCGATCCTTTTTGCTTGGATTGGTTTTGAACAGAGGTGTTATAAGCAGCATTGTTCATGTGAGTAGAATTACAAGCCAGCTATGAAGTACCTGAGTTTACATATATTAGAAGCACAAGGAGTGCATAGAGAAAAGCTGAATCTTAGGGCAGGATTTGGAAGACTTTGGGCAGAGTTTGGAATTGTATGCTCAGGTTTTTAGAGTGCCTGTTATGAGTGCCTGTGAGGGACTGACATGCTTCACAACCAGACAGGTGTAAGTCTCTGCCTTGCGTTGTCTCAGGTAACCAGGGATAAGATGTGAAGTCACTGTCAGTTAAGCTGAGTAGCCTTTTGTAAGGCTTGGACACAAATGACCATTTTTTGTAAATTTTCCCCTACCAGTACACTTTGCAAATGCTTCCATGGCAGTTACAGCTAACTTGGTTGTGGTTTAGGAGTGGTATTCCCCACTTTAGTTCCCAYTGAAACACTCTACACCATGTGCTGCTCACTCACTCCTCCTCCATCCCCTCCCCTTGCAGCAGCTGAAGAGGAGAACTGGAAGCATGAAAGGTAAGGATCATGGRTGGAGATAAGAACAGTTTACTGGAAACAGCAGTGCAATAACAAAGCAAACATTAAGGGCAACAGTATTAATAACAAAACATAAAAGAGAGGCAAACAATTCACGCAGGAGTGCTCTCCATGCAGAAATYGGTAAAACCCCAACTGCTCACCACTCTACCCTGACCAGATGGGAGCTCTTTTMCCCCTCCCCCTGCCTATGGCATGAGGTGGTACCTCATGAATAACCTCTGGGTGCTGACCATGCCYCTTTCTGACTACTGCAAAAATTAACTCTGTCCTGACCAGAACCAGGATATTATCCACCCCTTATTCTATACCATCTACATCATGTAATTTCCATAGTCAATGGCTTACTTTCCAAGATGTCTGTTGAGTTAATTTAATCYATGGCTGTGCATTCTGTCCATCCTAGATTTCTTTCAGGACAGGAGGGCTGGTGTGCTGTCAGCARGTTGCAAGCCAGGATCTAACAACTGATGTATCTGGTGCCATCCATTCCCATTGACCATGGTAGTTATGGCACAGACTGGCAGTGTCATTCAGCAACCATTATTATACAATTCAATACTGCAGACTGTTCTCATT
>NW_026623766.1:188777-205083 GCF_030028575.1 Malurus melanocephalus | reverse complement strand
ACCTCTCCAGCCACCCAGTGATTGTTCCAACCATGTCAGCACATAGCACCTGCCTTGGCAGGTTTGAGGGAGTGTGATTTTATTGATCTGTCAGGCCTCCCTGTATTTATATTTTGACCAGTGTCTCCCCACATCACAGGGATTTTTTACCTGCTTKGGCTGCTTGATTGCTGTGCATGTTTCACAGTTACGGATAAGCTGGAAGATGGTGTCCATTTACTARCTGGGAAAATCATCTTCCCCTGTTTCCCTCACAGAGTGGATACGATTATTAATGGACTYTCAAAGGCAGCATCCAAAGTAAGGGTAGGAGAGCAACACTGAACACACATCCCAAATTATCCTCATTGCCCTTGATGATATTGTATCATAAACTGATATCACGCAGTACAGCCACAAAGCAATCCTAATCCCTTTCCCTTCTCTGAAAAAGAGCATTGTGATAGACACATAGTGCATACATGGAAACATATACAGGATTAGGTACCACAATCCTGCAGGTGAAGAGACCAAGCAATATTGTGACCAGTGGGTCCATACCTAATACAAYAAATGCTTACATCAAATTTGTTTCCAACCCACTCTGGACAGATCTGTTGTTAACTCTTCATGCCTCACTTTGGGCAAATGAGGCTGTTGTGGTATAGGAGTGGTATTCCCCTTTTAGTGTTCCACTGAAACACTCCAAACCATATGCCACTCGCTCACTCTCTCACCCTCTTCCTCCCCTTTGGTGGCTGGAAAGGATAATTGGAGGCATGAAAGGTAAAGATCATGGGTTGATGTAAGAACAACTTACTAGAAACAGCAGTGACACAAGAAACAAAGGGTAACAGCATCAGTATTACTAACAGCGTTTGCACAAGTGGTGAATGATTCACACACAAGTCCTTACCCTGTGGAAACCAGCAAAACCCCAACCACCCACCATGTTACCCTGACTGAAAATGGCCTCCTTCCCTCATCCCCACACCACTCCCTGCATATGGCATAGGTGGTATGGAATAACCTCCAGGTCCTGGCCATGCACCTCCTGGGTACTGCAATAATTAACCCTGTCCTGGCTGCAGTCAAGACACTGGCCTAGGAAGAGTTTGCCTTATCCAACGCTGGACCAAAAATCAAGGAGGAAGCAGTTCTCTGCTGAGTCCTGCAGGTTTTATGGGTGCAAGAGAGCAGGCAATGGGGCTCCATCACCTCCACCTACTTCTGGAAACGTGGATAGAACCGGGTATCTTGGGAGTGGTTACCTGGGTTATGCCTGCATCTTACTTGTGTTGTCCCTCTCATTTCCCATTCCCAATAACACCTGTAATGCACTTTGCAGACAGTGGGTTTTACTTTCAGATAATTTCATGTGAAATAATCCAGTAAATCTTGTTTTCACAAGTTATTTTGTAGCATTTGAAAAAATATGTAAGGAATTTTTGATTTCTGTGCAAAAAGCAACCCTTAAGGGCCATGTCAGAAATTAAGAGAGAGAACAAGCTTGGCTTAAATTAAATAAAAAGAATGAAAGCCACTTCTGTGCTTCCCCCCTGCATATTATTCTTGATTTAGGGCCAGCACTACATTTGATGTTTAAGGCATTTTTGGCTTTCCAAGTTCCTCTTCTTTCCTCGTACTGTTTAATTTTCTGCTTTGTGCCCACTTGGTCTTTGAATAGGCTTGTTTAATGGGAAGTAATATAAAGCTTCATGAAGTATTTACTCTGCAAATGCCTCTGAGAACAAGTCCTAAACCATTTGGAACCAAATTTTGGGCAAGATGGATGTGTTGGTTGAGTAATTACCAGTGGAGGATCTTGTGCATGATTGTTTGACGGGAAWATGCAGTAGAAGAGAAAAAGTTATATGTGGATTTATTAAATAAGGATCAAACCCCTCTACTTTGTAGTACCATAAGTAGCTCATAAGAGGTTTTAGCCTAGATATAAGAGGTGTCTGGTGGTGCCACACACTTGAAAGCAATGAAGTAACCACCAGCTCTTGTTTTCAGTAAAAAGAAATAARGTGGTTGGGCTGGCATCCACAGTGATGAATCCCAGAAGGAAAGAAAAAGGAATTGGGTTTTAATCTCCTTTGAAACGTCACAATGTTATACCAAGAGGACAGTCCTTTTTAGTGGCTATGGTTGAAGAAGAACGGGGAATGCTTAACGTAACTGGTACCTTATCCCAARTCAGCATGGGGTAGCTGGACTCAGTTTAGAATGTTCAGTAGGGGGTCCCSCAGGGATGTGGTGCCTGAGGGCAGGAGAAGCTGCTGTGGGGGACTGCGGGCATGTCTGGCATCTACCAGGACTTCAGTGCTTTGCCAGAGCTGAAACCGGTGCCATGCTTGTGTCATTAGACAATATAGCATGGATTAGAGGGGTCTTCTCATATTATCTAGAGTTATGGGAGGGGCAGAGATTTGTCCACTGAGAAAATGCATCACTGAAGCAATTTTTAAGAAAATACAACATTGCTAGATTGCATTCCAGTCACACACTGGTGAATACCTCCTGAAACACTGAGCTCTGTTTCTGCAGGCTGCCCTTTTAATTTTCTTTAATTCAGMCTTTTCCCTTGTGTACTGTTTTAATTTCTGGCTGTGCTGCAGTACTTTTCCTAAGGAAGAAGCGGTAGTCCTTCCCCTTAAAAGCTGACCTGTGGCAGGACTGCTGCTGTCACAGGGAGCTTTTGGTACCCAGAGCCAAGGCATCAGTGTAAATTCTGTCRGTGATGATGTATTTGCAATAATCTATTATTCTGCTCTAATAATCTACTTCTACTGCATTTTTCTGATAAGTGAATTATATTTGAATAGAACCTAGTACTTATAATTTCCTGTTTTTAGCTGGAAGGATATTTTAATAGCTGGTCTCAAATCTGCTGAAAAGCAGATTTTGTGGTAGAAATGCTAATGAAGCTTCAACCAGTAACAACTGGCAGCCATACATGAAGAATTCAGGGATTGTATATTTGGGTGGCAGAGATTTGTGCCATCTGAATCTATTTTTGACAACAAAATCTGCAGTCTGCATGGTTCAGACTCCAGGGGCTTTATTGCMAAGGTCACATGCTGATTTAATACCTTTAATATAAATCCAGGATAACTTAGTTGCTGTGAATGGGAGTGYTTTTCATTTCAGGTTTTTGGTCTTAATAGGAATCTGGCTGAAAGTAGGTTGCATTTTTGAAGCTAAAGCCATGATGTTGAAGACATCACAGAAAGGCAAAGACTGCTTTTTTCACCTTKAGATAAATCCTTTCTATGTGATGCAGGCTACCCTGCACTGTGATGAGATGCTGRTAAACTCAGCTATATGGAAAGAATGTTTGTCATGTTTTCTTTGTCCTTTTTTAATGCATTTATGTTCAGATTTCTAAATTTGATTTTTGAATTTCTGAAAACTGCTAGAAGCCTATATATTCMTATGTTCATATGCAGCAGTTTTAAACCATAGTCCTTTTTAAACTCCTTTTTTGACCTTCTCATGACACAGCTGATGTGAGGGTTTCATGTAGGCTTGCCACAAGTCAAAAAAAAAATCCAAATCAAATACTGCAGGAACACCAACAATCATATGAATGATTTCTTTCTCTGTGTTGCTGCTGTATCTTAATAGCATCTTTAGACTGGAGCCTTTTGCAGCCATGTTAATATTTTATATGAGGAGTAATAAATAGGGGTAAAATGCAACTTGAGTGATTAAATCTGAAGAAATGGCACTTGTACTAGTCCCACCATGTGGAACACATTTCTAAATCACCCTATTTAGTTGTACTTTACCAAGTAACACAACACTGTATGCTACAGCTCTTGAGTTTCTGTTTGGAGAAATCTTTATTAAATGATTTTTAAGTTTCATATTTGCTCTTTTATTTTGGTTGTCTGTAGTAAAGAAGTAAATATTTTAAAAAGACAGGATTACTGAAATTCTGTTTTACCAGTCAGATAGTTTAACAGGATTATTAAAGCTGGATGTATTGGTTGTAATAATTTGTGAGTAAATGACTCACCCCTCTCTTTGCCCTTTCCCTTTCTCAGGAATTTGGATGAGTGATATGCTTCCAGAAGTAGCACAAATTTTCTTCAGGATTACTAGAACCAAAAAAACCAACTGACTTCTTTCCCTCCTTCCCTCAGGTTGCCCTTGTTCTCCTATTCAAATCAAATGTCACATTGACTCCAATCCAGTATTGGAAGCATGTGGGGAACTGCAGCACATCAGCTCAGCGCAATGTCTCCATCAAGCTGGAAGGAAGCCCAAAACCAAAACTGCACTGGCCAAAATGCATCCTCTGCAGAAACCCCAAGGCAAGTGGCTTTGTCCTAGAAATTGTACAAGCTTCTATCACACGGAAAGTGTAATATTTTAAAATTATTGTTTTAATTCGAGTCACAGCAAAATAGCAAAAAGTACTTTTACATTGTAATGTGTAGCTGGTTTTATCATCTTCATTTTCCAATGTTAAATAACCACTTAGAGAATCCATCAAGAAGAAATTGATTCAGCAATAACCAGTTACTTAAATTGTCACTTGGTATTTCTTGTACTGTTGTTATACCTCATGCAGCCATGATGTGTTAGTTGAGTTTAACAACATTGTTTACATTTTTGATATTTTTTTAAGTATCTCAGGTAACAACATCTTACTGTTTAAACCTGATGTGTTTTCCATTTATTGTAGGAACTATGCATGACAACAGGAAATGCCTAAATGTAACAAAGGTATTTTGAAAATATGAAATAGAAGCTAAACCAGTCACATATAGGTGACTGGTTCCACACTTCCACAGAACTGCCAGCTAATAATCTAATAGGTGGCAATCCCAAAGTATGGTGCAAAAGGAACCAGGAAGAAGCATGTTCCAACTGACCTCTAGCTGTTTGTCCAGTCTCCCCAGGCTTCTGAATTCTAAAAAAAAGACTGCAGCAAGGGGACGCTTCTGAATTCTAAAAAAAAAAAAGACTGCAGCAAATTCCTTGAAAGAGTAGAAGTGGTTTTCATGTTTCTTCATTTGTGAAATTACTGGCTCTTTGTAATGCCAGTTGCCCAGTGCTTTACTCTCACCACCCTGTGTTCTGTAGAATTGATTCCACTTATGTATGTAATGGGTGCTTGCCTCATGGGGACTGGAGATGCAAAAAACATGGAGTTTGAGAGGTGTTTGGAACAAAGGAAGCTAAGCTTCAAGAAGATACTAAGTTCATAAACCAAAATATTTAGACGATATGTGTCCATGTGATAGATGGTTATTGTCATCTGAAAACGAAGATGTTTTGGTGTTGTACACACTGAGCTGTTGCACCACCACCCTGTCCCAATTAAAATGATTATACAAAAGCGATTGAGCCTGAACAACAAATAAAGCATTTTATTTTCTGCCTCTGGAAGTAAACCTTAAATATTAAATTAGTATACTGCTTCTTCATGCTTGAAACATCTCACAAAGTCTATGTCTTTATGGAGCTTTCACTTAGAGGTCTTGGTAGCCCAAGTTTAATTAGTTCCGTGAACCTTGTTATTACTAACAATRAAAGGGAATAGCAAAAGTGTCTGTTCAATAAGAACTGGAATGAATTCAGCTGATGTGAGTTCTTTGCTGTTGCATTCATGGTACTGATTTCCAATCACTTAGGATGTAAACTGTTTTTCCTATGTGTATATTTCAGAAAAGTTGGAGGGACCCTAGTTAGCCTGATTGAAATAATGATTTATTTCCTTCACCAAGACAGGTGCTTCTGCCTCTTCGTGCTGCTCACACTACCCACTCCCCCGCAAGATCTCTCTGTCATTTACAGCCATAAGCTTAGAACAGATGTCAGTSTGCCTAGTCTTGTTCATGACAGTAAGGGTGAAAAAGGACAGAAATTGTTAAAGGGGTGAAATAAACACCCAAACATAAAATGCTTTCTTCTTTACTCTCGCTGATACTTTTTTTTGACAGAACTTATTTTATTGGACTTGTTGTGCTGTTGAAATAGTCCAAAAAGAAACACGAGTCCAAATGAAAACTCCCATAAGATTGTTGTGTAGTATCTGATACTCAAAAATCAGACTGAGCCAAAGCTAGAAATCCAGGTGACAAGTCTTGATCATGAATGTACCAGTCATACTCCTGAAAGACACTTCATTTGGCTTGAATTTTAAATAATTATTTTATTATTTCACTTTCTTTCTTTATAATAAATTTGCTTTTAGAAAGTATCTTCCATTAGCTTATATGTGACAGGAGAGAAAATATGTAGGATACTTTGCAAGGAGGGAAAGATAGTACAATTTTTTTCTCTTCACTTTTATTTGCTTTGTAAATTTGAAATTGCTTTTGTCCCTGCCATTGGTCTTCTGTTATTGTATGGATTTTATACCCAGTAAAGAGAGGAGAATGCCTCATGCCTCTACAGGAAAATTAAAACATCCAAAAAMCAAAAAAATTGTTTTATTGAATTGAATCTATTGAGTTGACATTTTTAGTGTATAACATCCTTCCTTTCTCTTGGTGGCCATATCCACAAAAAGTAGTTGTGACAGTGTGGTGCAGACATAAATATTTCTTCAGTTTTTTGTTGGTATTTTTATACAACAGGTTTTTTTTCTCAGGGCTTTCTACCTAGAGCCATGTGGATGTCTCATTAAGGCCTGGTTCTTGTTGATTTTTGGGTGGGATGTGCTGGCGTCACCACCTGAGGCTCCAGAAGCAGTTCTCTACCTCCACCCAAGGCTATGCTTTTGGGTCATTTATTCTTTCTGTAAGTGTATTTGCTTCCCAGGTGATAACCTTTCATAATCTGCTTCAGCATCTCTATTTTTTGCAATCTCTTTTTGTCAAGGGCCTTAACTGAAGTAAGTAAATCTGTAAGTGTGACTCACACTGCTTGAGAATTTCATTATGAAGTCCTCCCAGCTTTCCCAGCAACTCACACCAGACCCCAGCTGCTGGGATGGTGGATAGGAATRCCTTTATCCATTTGCTAATAAATGTTCTTTGAGTGTTTGCTTTACTCTATATTTGGCATTTGTGACAGATGAATTCATGGCCAGGGAGGATGAAGAGATGCAAAGGTTGAGATGCATGTTTAGCAGTTAGGGAAGGACTCATATTCCCAGCTGGTTTACAGACCCAGGGCCCAAGTCTGGGCTTCACCGTCTCCCATTTATTCAACCTTGTCTTCCACTTTTCAAATTCTGTCCCACTTTCTGTTATTTCACTTGTTCCTTCTGCAACAAAGATTTTGTGTCTTGGTTTCTGCCTCCTCCAAATAGCCATGGGTTGCTGTGTAAAACCTTCAGGAGAAGGAGGAACAAGGAAATCCCATTCCAGCACGTGGCTTCAGTCTTCAGGCAGCACCTGAAAATGCTTTGCAATGCTGATATCTCTTCCTTGTAGCAGCTTCTTACTTAGAGTCAAAGGATCATGGAATGGGTCRTCAAGATCATCTAGTTCCATCCCCTTCCAAGGGCAGGGACACCTTCCACTAGACCAGGTTGCTCTAAGCCCCATCCAGTCTGGCCTTGGACGCTGCCAGGGATGRGAAATGCACAGCTTCTCTGGGAACCTTTGCTAGGGCCTCACCATCGTCATGGGGAAGAGTTAATTCCAATACCTAATATCCCATCTAACACTGCCCTTAGTCAGGAAGCCACTCCCCCTTGTCCTGACGCTCCAGGCCCTTATCCAAAGTCCCTCTCCAGCTCTCTTGGAGTCCCTTTAGGCACTGGAAGGGTCTCTAAGGTCTTCCTGGAGCCTTTCCTTCTCCAGGCTGAACATACCCCCAGTTCTYCCAACCCATCTCTGGAGCAGAGTGGCTCCAGCCCTTGAAGCATCTCTGTGGCTTCTTCTGGGTTTGTGGCAACRGGTCAGTATCTTTCTTGTTTTTGGGGCACCAGAGCTACAGGTGGAATGTCACCAGAATGGAGTAGAGGGGGAGAATCTGCCTCACCTGCTGCCCATGCTGCAGGTGGGAATGCAGTCCAGGACATGCAGGGTTCTGTGCTGTCAGCACATTTGATCAGGTCATGTCAATCATCTTGACAACCACATCCCAAAGTGCTTCTCCCCAGGGCTAGTCTTGACCATTCTCTGTCCAGGCRCATTTGCCCTTGAACCACATCTGGTGTGGCTGAAGTTTTGCTTGGTAAGTAGTCCTTTGTGGGGTTAGTGGCTTTGCCTCCGTGCTGATGTTTCCATTTCTCAACATTACTTCAGTAAGTAAAAATCCAGAATCAACAAAAGTGTTTTCCTGCTTCCTTTTGGTCCAGCGTAGAGTGTGTTGTCTGAGGTGATTCAGTTGAATCCACTAACAGGAAATGTTTACATGGACAGCCGTGACACACAGTATAAATACTTTGATATTAGTGTAAAACCTTTGARTGTAGTGGACCAGGGCCAGCTTTGAAGGCCTGATGGGGTATGTGGGGTAGGTTCTGATGTGTCTGCTTGCTGCACTCTGCAGTAAGGAGCCTAGAGCTTGCCTTTGGCTAGATGGGCTAGATGGCTGTGTGGATACTTGTTTTTAGGTTGTTTTTTTATTTTCACAAGGAGAAACATGGCCAGACACTCACTGATCACAGAGTGTGCACATGAAAACCTGGTAAACCTGGTGGACAAAACATAGTGTTCCACCATACCATTTATATGTAAGAAGATTTTCTTTTCCTGCTTTGCTGTTATTCATGCATAAAATAGGGCTTGTAGAGGTCTTTTGAAAATTGGACTTTAACATCTTTGTTTTAAAATAGGACTTTCAGATGATTTGGAAACTGAGTGAATCAGTCCTCTTATTGGAAGTGTTCTCTTAAAGCTCAGATCCTTAGAAAATTTGATTTTATTCTTTCACACTGAAAAAAACTTAGTAAGGTAAACAGTTTAAAATCTGACATATACTTAAAACTCCAAAATGCTTTAACAGCTCTTCATCACTGACCTCAGACAAGGTCTCTCTTTGGACTCCTATGGCAGCTGCCCATTTGCTGGAGCAGGACAGACATCTGGGCTGATGTGGATCTTAGTACAGATGCAGAGCCTTCTGCAAGGAAGACACAATTGGCATTGACTTTTTAGGCGCATATGCCACTGTTTGTCCACCTAAAGCAAGTAATCCTGGAATTACATTTAGAAGAGTTKCTAACTCAAGCCCCATTACAATGCTGATCACATGTGCCAAATGAATGATCAAAGTTAGAAATGGTTGAAAGAATTTGTTCTCAAAAATGTTTTTTTAATACAACGTGTAGTTTGAGTTTCCTCATTTAATATGTTGACTCATTGGATAGTCTATACTGGAGGGCATGTTGGCAGTTCTACTCCAAGCAGTGTGTGCTTTGGGACCAGTCCCATAGTCAATTTTTCTACCTTCCAGTGTCTGATTTGCCTATGGGAGTTGCTTTCCGTGTGAAACTATGACACATGGGAACCCATCGCCATGAGTTACTGCCTGTATATGATAAATCATTTACTCTGCAACCAATGGGAGCTCTGAATAAATTTGTTAAAATGGCATTACAGTTCAATGCAATTTAAAAAAAATACTTTGTTAAACTTTGTGTCTTGGCCTCCTTGTGAGTCCTGAAGCAGAATGTGAGTGTTCTTAAACACTTGTTTTATTTATATCATATGCAACTCAAGGTAGAACCAAAAGAGGAAGGAAATTCGTGAAGATTACTACACCACAGAAGAGAGGGGGGAGGGAGAATGAGGGGAAGAAAAGGCATTCTGTTCTGCCTGTGGCATTTTTGCTCAAGCAAATACGAGGCACTGAAATCCATGCTGGGGTTGGGTTTTGGTGGTTTGTTTTGGGATGTGGTTCATCCATCTGCCTTTTTCCCCCCAGTGTAAGAGATTCAATGGGGTTCCATAATTCTGAGAAATCATGAAAGGGGAAGCTCATCAGTGTGATTGAGATGGCAAGCAAACTTGCAAACTGAAGTGCAAGCCGTGCATCCTGTTTGGTAATGAGGAAGCGGTGCAGGCAGCTGGGAGCCACTTGGTTTGCTAGAATAGCTAAGCGAGCTGTAGAAACACAAAATAGAAGCCCATCAKTTTTCTTTAGCAGCTTGCTTAGGTGTAAGCAATAGTTCAGGACTGCACCTGTGCCTTYTATAAAGAACGGTGCAAGAATGTATACCTCTTGGTCTGGATTTTGTTTCGAGTTTAGGATAAAGGAGATTTATCATCCTGTTTTTTCCCTTCTCTTTCCTTAGTACCTCCTAAGCCTGTCCATCTCAAACCTGGGCAGGAAAGAATTCCTCCTGCACCATCTCGGCCTTTGCCAGCTGATCCCAAGTCAACAAGGAGCTTAGCACCTGGAGAGGAAGATATACCAATATCAGCAGGAGTCAACACACTCATTGAGAAATTTGAAAGTATTAGGTAAATACGKCTTTGTGAGATCTGCTTTCATCTCCCTTTTCTGCATTTTTAACCTAGAATGTAATAATTTAAAATATTAATTGTATTGGTCACATAGAAAGTCCTGTTGGGYTCTTTTCTACTGGAAGTGCAAAGCTCTACTTTGAGGACAAAGTATCTTTTWAATAAAAGCTGTACAACAGTGAATTTTTATTTGTAGTATACAGTTGCGCTTAAGGAGCTTAAGACCTGCTGAATTTGGTAAGATTCTAACAGAGACAAGTAGCCCACAGTCTGCTTTYAGTAAGTTGGTTTGATGTGGGAATTGCATCATAGGAACTTGACAATTATGATATGAAATAATTGGGTTTTCTGTCTAAGATACAATAAACATCAGATTTTGCTTCTTGGAGGCAGGGAAGGGCATAGTGTACTGTGAAACAATGTCGTTTAGAACAACAACTGTTCTGAAACTTTGTATATGAAAGATGCCGAATTGGATGAAATATACCTATTTTGCTGTAAAACCACTCATTTTACAAACACATGAAAACTTWCCCTGAAGAACAAATCTGCCTGATGGAGCTAAGTGATGGGGTTTTTTTCACAAAGAGGGAGATGGAGATAGGCACTGTACTGTGCCTTGGAGTATGTTATCACCTGGGTGAACCTCGTGTCTTTGAAAGAGGGAAAAAGTAGTGCCTTCTCATGCTTCTGTACATCCTCTCTGGCAGACAATACCTTGTTCTAAAGGCTTGGTTCTGTTAAAGAGAGTTCCTGTTTAAATGAGCCCAGAACCAAGTTTTTCTTGTTAAAAGTGATTCCTTCTTCTCCAAACCCTCTAACTAGACTGTTCTTCAAAATGACATGGAAAGCACTAAAGGCTCAGGATTCTGGTGGTGCCATTTCAGTAGGATGTAKGGTTGGTGTTTCTGTGTTGGATGTTGTTGGGTGATCATTATTGCAAAGTGCACGCTCTTGCCTCCTGTGATTGTCAGTGGGGTGCAAGAAATACAACTTGAATGACAATCAGACCCTCTCTTTCAGGGTGAAATCTGAATGTTAATATGACTGTGGTGCTTTTTCTTTACCTATAGACAACCTGTACATATTCTTCAAAGGAACCAGCTAAATTTAGCTCTTAAGATGGAACCTGGCCTGGACTCATCCAAGCAGATGAGCTCATGTGACTGTGACACTGTGGCTTCCAGCAGCTCTTCCACAAATGACAAAGCTGAATCCGATGAAGCTGAGGCCCATGTACCATGCAGCACAGATCCAACTAACACAGACATAATGAAAATTAAAGAGCTCAGCATAGGTGATACCAAAAGCTATGAAGAGTGTACTGCTGTGACTGTGAGCAAAGAGCCTCAAGGAGAGCTTGGCAGTAAAGACTCAACTGCAGAACTGAATGGGAATGGTAAAATTCCCAACAGAGACAGTGGCATTGACAGTCCTTCTTGTAGCGTGGCTGGGGAAACATTCCCCAGTGAAGAAGGGGCAGAGCAGAAGAAGCCCAGCATGGCTGGGAGCCCAGGGGAAATGGAACCTGACAGAAAGGGCACCAAGCCTTCCTCTGCAGAGCAGAAGAGAGACTCCACGCAGGATGAGGACAGTGACATTGATGAAGGAAGCAGTGAGGAGCAAGAGATAGCAGAAGTGCCAAAGTTAGAGTATTTGGATGTAAACAAGGTAAGGGAGTTTGTTCATTGCTATCAAGTGCTCAGAAACCAGTTCCTGACAATGGCAAGAAGTCTCTTGCATCACTTTCATACTATGTTTGGATTATTTGTTTGGTTAGTTTTTCATCAAAGGATCATGATAATCAGTATTATTTCCTGCTTTATGCAGGTCTTAACGTGTTCCTGACCTAGATAGAATTTTTTGAAAGGTTCCCAGCTTGCTTTAATAAAAAGTTTRATATAAGGTAATCCATCACAGCCAGAGGTAAGCTGTTAAAATCCAGATACTTCTGTAGGTCAAGACTCACTCCTTGTGTTTGTTGTTTGAGTTTGTGTAAGTTCAGCTTGTTAGAGTATGTTGTTTTCCATGGGGCTTTGTGTTATTCAGAGAGMTAATTAGATAGTGCATCTTGCAGGGTCAGGACCTTGCATCTGAGTAGGACAGGCATGATCAAAATCATATTTTACACAAAATGTAGTGTTTTTTTCTACAGAAACCTGTGCCTTTGTTGGTGTGACCACTTTTTGAGTGCAAAGAAGTTGTTTTGATGGTAGTTATGTCAAATTATTCTTCAGGAAACAGTAGCTAGAAAAGAGATTTTTCTTTGATTCCAGACTAATGTAGTCCAGGSTGTTTTATATTTGCAGCAGCTACATAAGCTTAATGAGTTTCCTTTGATTATCAGGTTATCATGACCATTAATTTTAGAAATAGTGCTGTTAAAATGGATTAGATTTTTCCAGAAAAACAAAGCAGAATATTGCAAAATATCTGCAAAATGTTCCACTTCTTGCACTTTTTGTTTGGTGGATCTTTTTGTTTGTATTTGGGGGTGTTTGGGTTTGTTAGACTTTTTTTCCCCTCCAGCCATGATGACCATAAAGTTAATATATGGGACTTTTTGTTTTAAAGAGTATGATGAGCAGCTGCAACTAATGATCCATAGTTAGTCAAGTGCAACGTCCACACTTCAGTTTGTGCAAATCGGGTGGTTCTGTTRAAATCACCAAATGTTGAAAATGTGTTGCGGATAAAGTTTTGTACCTCAAAACTTGACAAAGGTGTGTTTATACATGCATACACACAATGTGATGTACTTCAATTATTTTATATTCATAATGTGTATGTATGTGCATGTGTGCAACTGAAATGTTATTTAAAAGATACACAATTAGTTGCAACAGGCTGGCAAGAAACCATAGAATCATAGAATATCCTGACCTGGAAGGAACCCATGAAGATCATCAAGTCCAACTCCTGCAAAATAATACTTTGCATTAAAAAATCTTTAATCTGGTAATTGAATTTACAGTTTGGACTAGGAATGCTGTATCAAACCAACTGTGACAACCCCAAGCTGAGCACTTAACCATATGATTAAGAAGTGCTTTGTTGAAAAATACCAATGTTTTSTAAGTTATCGATGATTTGGTGGCTGTTTTGAAATCTTGTTCCTTAGGTTAAGTGTCCATATAGTATGAAATAAGGATGACAAAACACAGAGTTATAAGACTGTAATTCTCTGAAGCCCACTTGGTGAATTTATGAGAGGTATCTCCAGAAGAAAACTCTTGTTTTGGATTTTTGTGTTACCCTTCTTCCGGAGCTGAATTTATGTGATGCATTGCAGGTTTTCCCTTGCATTTGGAGATGATTCCCCTTTCCAAAAGGCAGTTTTGAGGCTGACCAAACTGCACTTAAGTCACCTTGTTTCTGCAGTCAGATAATGGAAGAAGGCTGAGARAGCAGCTGCCTCTTCTTCCATGTAGTGTTCCCCTCTCCTGGGGACACGTTGGGTGAAGCCAGTTTCTGWGTTAAGTGTCCATATAAAATCRCAGAATCATTAAGRGTGGAAAAGATCTTGAAGATCATTGAGTCCAGCCACTACCCTAACACTGACAGGTCCACCACTACACTGTGTCCCTAAGCACCACATTTAGGTGTTTTTTGAACACTTWCAGGGGTGGCAAGTTCACCACTTCTCTGGACAGTCTATTCCAATGCCTGACCCTGCAGTGAAGACATTTTTCCTAATACTAARCCTCTCCTGGCACAAGTGGAGGTCATTTCCTGCTCTCCCCTTTGATTCTGCTGCAGTTAGCATGAAGGACCATAGCTTCCATCAAGGAAAGCTAATGTGATTCAAAATCGACTTGTTCCATGGTTATTCTTAGGCTGGAATTTCACATCACCCTTGACAACTGATAATTTTCCCGCTTGAAGGAAGAGAGTTCAGTTGGCATTAGCTGCTGGCTTGGGAGCTGGGTAGTCCTACTTCAGAAAGCCTTAAGTTGGGAGAGAGTGTCTTTTTCCTGCATTCCCCCTCCTACCCGTAGTACCAGGCTTTGCAGCTGCACGGTGAAGGTAACCAGTGATCTCATTAAATATGCAAGTTGTTATAGTTGGGGAAGGGTGCATAAGTACAGCTGCAGAGTGTTTTAAGGATGGCTCCATAATTCCTAGGTTATCAGGGTAAGCAAAGCTCATGAATAAACATGCTTCTCTACTTCAGATATCTCTCAGTTGTTCATCTAAGCTTTCACACCATCCATGGCTAGGGAAGATAGCCCTGCCTGATATATGATGAATATTGTTTTATTTAATCTAGTTTTAGCTCTGCAGTGATGTGGTTTCCTTCCTTTTCCTTTCCTTTTCCTGTGATGGAGTCTWACAGGGCTCACTGTTAGCACAAATTATGTTTTAAAATTTCAGGAGTAACTTATTGGGATTTCCAGTTATCTTTTATCAAAATTAAAATGAACAAGGGGAGCTTATTAGTCTTAGAAAATTTCAGGAGCTCCAGGAAGTGATGCACATGAAGTTCAATGGTTACAAAGATGGTTAGAATGAAAAGTAGTGAGATGAAAGTGAGAATGAGGGACTGTCATGCTTCGAAGTCATATACCCAAGACTTCTGCCTGAGAGYCTGAGTAATGCTTTTGGGAGGGGTATTGGTGCTTCATAGCTTTTTATTTAGTTATTTTTTTACCAAGAGTAATATATTCTAGTTCRTAATCATTAAAAAATGTTTTTCTCCATCTGTCCTGCTTCCTTCCTGCTGTGTAAATAGTAACAATGGAATCCCACATGGGTCTCATGCATTCACTGACCCATGCTTCCATTCTGCCTGTACCTAGATGGAATTTCACTTCTGACTTCATTGTCCACTGTGTGCTGTAATATTTGGCCTGCAGTCCTGCCAGTCAGACCTTTGGGTGACATTATTAACATGTGTATTCRGAAAAGAAAGTCCATAAGTCAATGTTCTAGTCATAATGCTGGTTGAGAAAATTCAGATATGCCATCATCATCATCGTATTTGTTTTAWATACGTTAAGGAGAATGAGATCTCAATGCAAAAAAAGACAGCCAAGCATAGGATAACTTTTCTGTATTATTTTCAGCATTGTTGAGTAACAAGTGGCTTGTATCTTTCTGGGACATTTTCAGTTCTTTGAAGGGCTGGCTGATKGGGTTTTGAAGCATAACCGTGTATGATTTTACCCTAAGCTCTGTCCCAGCAGCTCTTTTGCAAGATTTGCTGAAAGCCCTTTGTGAGAGAGATGCTGCCTGAATATCGTTGCAYATACCCATTGTATAAAAGTATCCTGCAGGATATTGCCCAAGTTTTCTTGTGTTAAGCTTTGTATGYACTTAAAATTTTCATTTCAAATCTGGTTTTTTGTGATAGCCAGGTCAATCTTTGCCTCCGTGAGTCCTTGGCCCAGCCTTTCCTTGGACGTCCAGCTGTGTGGGTGAGCAGGAAGCAGCGATGCACTTGTGGCCACTTAACTGCACAAAGCAGACCGATATGTGCCAATCTATGCCTGTGACTGGGCAATTTGAGGTGTAAATGCATTCCAAGTTGTCATGGTTTTACTTGGTCTGATTTTTGGTGATGGGGGATGGGACCAAGAAACCACAAAGATGGCTCCTGTGAGGAAGTTCTAGAAGCTTTCTCCTTCTCCAGCAAAAGGAGCCTTACCCCCTGTGTTTTAGAGCCAATCCGTTGTGGCTCTGAGGTTGATGGACAGGCTGCCCATCAGGCCTGGGCCAATTGCACAGGTTGGTTACACCTCTGTGATGACGTATTGTCTTGTACTTAAGAAGAATTCAAAACAAGATAGGGGCGACCGCCATGTAGTTCTTAGGTTGTTAGTATTTAGTTTTAGTATCATGCACTGGGGAAAAACAGAGCAGGAGGGTGAGGAGATGTAGAAAGAAAAGTGGAGACCCAAGATCACATTAAGGAGAAGATGGGATGGATTGCTGTGCTGTTT
>NW_026623766.1:186393-188067 GCF_030028575.1 Malurus melanocephalus | reverse complement strand
GTAGTATTCTTAGTAATTTTTAGTAATAAATCTATTTTGCAACTTAAGTTATTCAGCCTGTCTGACCATTCTCTGGAGCATATGCGTATCTTTCTCTCAATTATGTYATGTTATCTGAAAGCCATAAATTTTCATGTTAATTGGGCTTTTGCTCTCCCTTCTGTCCTCTCYGGTGGGGGAAAGGAGAGAAYGTCGTGGGTGCAGTGCTTCTTGGCTTTCAGCACARTTCAAACCACAACACAAGTGTGAATCCAACCTTCATGGAGAAGCTGGTTCGGTTTGTTTTCAAGCTGTGGTTTCCTTTTACTTTAAAGTTTTATGGATGGTGTCAGCTGGAAATGCATTTTTGAATCTTCCACAAAGAAGTTAAAGAGCATCATGCTTCTTCGAGCACTGGAGTGAGCTCTCTGTGTTGTGAAGTCAACACTTCCCTCTTTGGTTTTCTCATCTTCCTTGTCASCCCACCAACCAAATGGTTCCATCCAGCCTCAGCATTAGGTGTACGGTTCTAGCAAGTGACTGCACAGGAGATGCTATCACTGTGGCGAGTATTCAGCCAGCAAGAGCACTGCACAAACTGAGCATAATCTCGGYTTGCAATTTTTCCTTTAGAAACATGGACCATGAAATACCTCGTTCCCAGTGAATTGAATGATGGCTCAAGCTTTGTTAAAGATGTCCTGCCATGGCACAAAATGAAATTAGAAGAATGGGACTGCCTCACATTTAATTGAACTACAATTTCATTTAAAATGTTATGCCCACTGAAAGGCAAATATGTTGCAAATTTGTCTGAAAAATGTGCCTATCTGCTTCTCTGAGTAGCAGAGAGAGCAACTGAAGATAAGAGTCACTCTGTAAAACTGAGTTCAAGCTTAATCTATTCAGTCCTTGTTAAGTATTTAAGTAATGTCAGCAAGATTTTTTGAAATATAAGCTGAATTGCAGATCATGAAAGTCAGGAGGTTAAAAAGTGTCTGTGCTATGTAAAGATTTACTTCTGAGTACAAATGCATTTGTTTGGAAATAAGTATTTTTCCAATTCTGAATTCAAACAACTTGAAGGATGCTYTTGGTAGCTGGCATGCCAGCTGGTTACATCAGTGCCTTTCATTTGAGTGTTCCTTTGTGCCCAGCAAAACCAGCAGATAAATTCTTTCTCAGTGAGAGATGCTAGTAGTTACTGGGTTTGACTGGCCAGCAATGCACTTGAGTGTAAACTGTAACAAGATGTATTTGCTTAAAATAATTTCAAAACTTCATTGTCCTATGATTTTTTTTCTCTTCCCCTAAATATGAATAGATATTGAACAGAGCAGGATGTTGTGTAGCATGCGGAAAGAGCTTAAAAGAATATTTGAATTTTCTCAGAATAATTGGAGTGGCAGGGCAGACAGAGTCCATGTCAAAACTTCACTTATGGCATAGTTGCCTGTCTCCAGATTTGTGCCTGGGAAGAGAGGGATTGCTTCAAAGGAAGCCTGATACTGCTTCAAATAAAGAAAAGCTATTCACTTTTCTTCAATAATACTAACAATAACAATAATACCATGATGGAGCTGTGGGTACTTCATGTCAAGTGGCACCTCATTCTGTGTAGGATAAGTGTGGGTCTGGTTTGTTTGAGTTCATGGCTTGCTTTGAAAAACCTTTGAGGTTTTCAGTTGTGCGAGG
>NW_026623766.1:48789-186383 GCF_030028575.1 Malurus melanocephalus | reverse complement strand
GCGTGTTTAAATTTGTCTCACCAACTTATTTTGGAAACAAAATAAGGTAATGTTGAAGAACCTTAAAGAGAGCCTTTATTTTTGCATTGTCCAGCAATCTGACGGTGGCTCACAGGGTTATGTCTAGAAGTCCTTGCCCCGAATGCGAGGCACCAGACAGGCATTTGGGATGGGGCACTGCTGCTGGTGACAGGCCCAAGTGCTTCCTGAACTGGAAATTGCCCATTTATTTAATAGACTTCAGCTGGATTTTTCCTCCATGGATTTGTCTGGTTCTTTTGTGAACCTGTGTGAAGGTWACTGCCAGCAGTGTTGTGTTGCTTGAGAAAGCAGCTCCTGAAGCAGCACCTTGGTGATTTTATTTCATGCACTTCAGTTTTCCCATAGAAATAGTGATTAATTGCACCCAGTCAATGTTCTCCATTCCAGGAATCATAAAAGCACCTCTTACCTTCATTGCATTTGTCTTTTTTTCTGGGTCCAGTGCAGTTTCCCTGTATTTGATCATCCTTGCTGCCCATTTTCCATGTCTGTATTCCTGAACACAAGTGAGCCAACCCTCTGCTCTGGATTGGTTTTGTTATACATAGGCATGATGTTTGAAGTCYAACACTTGAAAAGACTGTTGGAAAGGTCAAGCCTGTATTCTAGTAGATCAGGTATTTTTAA
This sequence comes from Malurus melanocephalus, assembly GCF_030028575.1. Classification (NCBI taxonomy): domain Eukaryota; kingdom Metazoa; phylum Chordata; class Aves; order Passeriformes; family Maluridae; genus Malurus; species Malurus melanocephalus. The sequence goes on along the minus strand of NW_026623766.1, from coordinate 185,714 downwards.
GCACTTAGTGAGCGAAGGGTCTATGTAGCTCCTGGCTAAACTGTGACTACAGTTGATGTTTTAAACTGTATTTAGGGTTTTTAAGTTCAGKGGTTTTTAAGATTTTTTAAAATGAGCTTAATGAATGGCTGCACTGAGTGCTTTGGGTTACATTGCTGAAAATTCTTTCCAGGGAATTGGCCAATGTTTAAAACTGCACAAGATCTTAGAAATATGCCATGGAGAGTAATGATGTGCTGGCCAGGGTAGAAATYTGGCCAAACAGCCTGGTTTCTAGTTTTGGTTTTAGTTAGTTAGGCCCTAAGTCAAAAAAGGAGAACAATTGATTTACAATCTATTGCCTTGTTTTCCAAATAGACTAGACTTATTTCCAGGTTTAGAAGATGTTTCTGGTTCTTTTTATAAAACCATAATGAACTCAAGTGATGTCTTGACCAGCCACTGATTGCATTACTAATGGTACTTTCAGAAAATAGCATTAAAAATGTCTCTGGAACAAAAGTGATCCTTTGAGGGACTTGGAGTACATTCTGAAATGTGTTCACCTCTTTCACTCCAGGCTCAGTTTCATCCACTGCTGGTTAGTATTTTGGCCACTGACAAAATAAGAAAGAGAAAAGTTGGTGGAACTTAGGTGTGTAGGTGCAGACTGATTGTATAATTTTTCAGTTTGCACTGAAATTTAATTTTACTGTTTAATTTTACTATTTAATTTTACTGTTTTTCAGTGTACRGAGCCCCAAAAGCTATTCAACATTGCCAATGAGCTGCTCCATACGGAAGAAGCATATGTTAAAAGACTCCATCTCTTGGACCAGGTAATTCCATTTTGAATTAACTCTTTTCAGTAAGCAGCAATGATGTCTCCTATTCATTACCTAAGCTATAGCTCAATACACTTCAGATGCTGCGTGTAGGTGGAAGATGGAGTTTATTTGCCAGGCTGTGTGCCATGAGTCTCAGAGGCAGGCTTTGGGCAAGAGGGTTCTCTGAGAAGGAACCAGAGGATTAGGATGGCAGAAAGGGAAGTGGCAAAGCAGCAGCCCAGGATGCAGACAGCTGCTGGCATTTGGTTCCTCCCTGGGTGTATGGGGAGAGGAAATCACAGGGACAATGAACGCACTGAGAAATGATGAAATCCGTGATTGCTCTTTGATGTGCAAGAACTTGAAGTTTTACTAAAATTAGGCCACAAGTGTCAGCTCCATGCTTACAGCGAACTATTTTATTACCACTGTGTTTTGTAGTTGCTGTCCATCATATTTATGTGTGGGGATGAAGTAAAACTGGTGTGATGAGTCTGAATTTTCTTTCCCATAGTCTCTGAGCTGACTCTACACAATTCAGGCATTTCTATAATTATCTCAAAGAAAAAAACCCTATGAATGTGCAGGAAAGAAATAAAAATGAGGATGAGACATTGCTAGCAAAGTACTTTTAAAACTCAGTAGAAGAAAAAAAGTAGAAAACATCACCWGTCCAGAAACRTTGTTAGAAGCTGTAACTTGGAGAWCCCTTCACCCGCCTACTCTTGGAGCTCTATGGAAGACTTGCAGTATTAGATGGACAGAGACTGTTTTCTTGACCACAGAAATCTAGAGACTGTATTTCCCTTTTGTTCAGTACAGTGTAATTTTCCCTAYTGAGCAAAACCCAATCCCATGTTTTATTTTGCTTCATGCAAATAGCAGTAAATGCTTTTCAGGAACTGGATGTGTTTTGCAGTTTGCTCTCCCAAATATGAGATATCTGATCTTCTCAGGCACTCCAATATTTTTTTAATTACAGCTCAGATTTTCCTAGTTTTTTCTATGGTGTATAGTGGTATATCTACCTGGGTGACAGTGGGCTTAAGTTTTGTGAACCTCCTGAAGACTCCAAGGACTGGCTACCAGGGGTCAAAATCTGTAGCACTGTTGTAAGCAAAATTGCAATCTAAAATCAGCATGTCTATGATTGTTTTTCGTAAAGAAATGTTGGTACTGTCTTGTTGCCTTCTGCAGGTTTTTTGCACTAAATTGTCTGAAGCAGGGATTTCATCTGAAGTGATAACAGGCATCTTCTCAAATATTTCTTCCATCTATTGTTTCCATGGACAATTTCTTCTTCCTGAGCTCAAAACAAGAATTACACAAGAATGGTAGGTAGCTGTCATTACATTTATTTTTAAAACACATTTTTAAGAATCTATAGCAAACATAAGGCCTAGTCTAATTCCAAATTTTTTATTGTTTAATGCAGTAATTAATACATTAGTCATTTAATACGTTAATATGAAGTCTCTCAAACATTTCTGATTTCAGGAGTAGGCCTGAGCACTCAAAATTTCCAGAATACATTGTGAGCATTTTTTCAATTCAAAGTGTTGCCAGAGCCRTTTTCCTTACTGCATTTCCACTCTATTATTGCAGTACTATGAAGGAATGAAATTGCTTGTTTTGGTCCCAGAGCTGAAATAAATATTTTCAAATACCAGTTAAAATTCGGCTACTATAATAATTTGAAGGTGGGACTTGTTGATTTTGGAGGTCTTTTCTAACCTTAATGGTTCTGTAAGTTGTATATAAGGCATAAATGCAGTGATAAGTAGAAAGTTTAATTGTAAGTCAGATCTAAGAAACCTGATTTCAGGGGACACATTGGCTGCACAGTGTCCTGCRGTGACAGGTGCAGATAGTGCTGACCTTTCTAGGTATGCTGACTGACCAAGACAAGACCAGGGCTTGTCTCTCTCTTGGCTGAGTCCAGTCTTCAAACAATTCATCAGTGACCAGAAGTAATAAATGTGTCTCAGCACCTCTGTGCCTGACTTGCATTTGCAGGGTAATAAAGGGAAGGAAAACTGGAGAGTCTGTAAGTCCAAAGAGGATAGAATCTTGTTAACTGGCTAAAGAGGGTCTTGCACAGGAAGACTGGGCTGAATGAAGAAGAATGGCTGGCTGCTCCAGCTGCTCCAGCAGCTGCTCCAGCTTGGGGTTGCTGGCTCCTAGGGATTACCCAGCTAAACTGAACCATCTCTTTGAATTAAAACACTTCAGATGTTTGGCTGTGGTGGAAAAAATTATTTTTAATAAGTAAAAGTTTTCCGCAAGATTTTGTGCTGGGCCCAAGAGATATACAGATGTTCCTTTAATGATGTGTAGTCATTCTGCTTTTCACTTAAGACAGTGSGGGCAGAAATATCATCCTCTGTACAACGGGATTAATGTTTAAAGTTTCAACTAGGGTATTGTATATATATTACCTTAATCTAAACTTAGCCTGTCTTGATTGCATACATATGTAAGTGGTTGTGTGTGGTGGAGACAGTTGTGGAAATTTTACAGCTGTTTTCTCTCTAGAGATACCATTGATTTCCAGAAATTTCAGTACTTTCCTGTCTTTTTACCATAGGAGTGTCAACCCACGGCTAGGAGATATCTTGCAGAAACTTGCTCCTTTTCTGAAAATGTATGGAGAATATGTAAAGAACTTTGACAGGGCAATGGACATAGTGAACACATGCATGCAGCGGTCCTCTCCCTTCAAAGATGTTGTTCAGAACATACAGGTATGTTGTTAATTGGCATAATAGGATTCAGATATTGTTGTGGTTTAGGAATGACACTCCCCAATTTAGAGACTCCAAAACCATACTGCCACTCCCTTGCTTTCCCCCTCTGCCCTTTTTCCCTCCCCCTGCAGCGCTGAAGAGGAGAGCTGGAGGTGAAAAAGGCAAAAATCATGGATCTAGATACGAACAATTTACTGGAAACACCAATGAGATAAGAAAAGGAATARTAAGAGCAACAATATTAATAACAAAAGTGTACTAAWCAGAGAGTACAGAGCTCAGTCTGACTGAAGCCATGTCACCCAAACCACTCCCTCCTGTCAGGATCAGCCTCACCCAAACTGCTCCATATGCCACACTTGCTCCGCCATAAGAAACCATCTCTTCTGACGTGAAACCCCCTCTTTCCAGCATAGCAATGACCCCCGGTGTTATCCAATAGCACTGGGATCCTGGCCACACCCCCTCCTGCCTACTGCMAAATATTAACTCTGTCCTGGCCAGAAGCAGGACTGAGATATCCTCACTTATTTCAGAGTGTTTATTTGTTTCCCAGTTCATGACACACAGTGTAAAGGTAATATGGCATTAATATTGAAAATACACTATTTTAGTGGCATTCCTTTTGTTTTCTTTTACTGGTACTCAGTTTTTTTCCACTCAAGATTTTTTTTTGGTTTTGTGGTGTTTTGGTTTTTTTTGCTTTTTGTTTTTGTTTTGTTTGTTTGGGTTTTTTTTGTTTGTTTGCTTTGGTTAGGTGGGGTTTTTTTACTCAGCATTGGGGGGTTTTTTGTGGGTTTTTGTTTTGGTTTTTTGTGGCTTTAAATTGACAGAGGGCAGGGTTGGATGGAATATTTGAAAGAAATTGTTCCCTGGGAGGGTGGTGAGGTCCTGGCACAGAGTGCCTGAAGAAGCCGTGGTTGCCCCATCCCTGGAAGTGTCCAAGGCCAGGGTGAATGGGGCTTGAAGCAACGTGGCATAGTGAATGGGGGTTGGACTGGATGGTCTTCAAGGTCCCTTCCAACCCAAACCATTCAATGATTCTGTTATTTAAGAGGAGTATCAGAAGTCACAGAGTGAAATTTCACCATTGGCCCAGTTATTCTGACTCTTTTGGATTTATTATTCATATTTCTAWTTTTTTTTTTAAYAAATACATTTTCATTCTGAGGTGGATGTGCTTGAGTTTAAACATGTCACTGWCTTCATCTGCTGTTTTTCTGGTTTTCCTAAGGCTTCTGAAGTGGTGCATAGCTCTTGGGATCACAGCTCCACATGTATTTTCATGTGTTCTCTCCTAATTGCACAAAAAAAGCTGAGCGGGAGAGGGCAAGAGCTCCATTTATGCTGATTTATCTAAAAAACTGCTCCATTCCACTCAGCCCCTGGTCAGCYGAAGGGATGCAGGCTCCAGCATGCTCATGAGCATCCCTGGGATGCTCATCCCTGGAACGCAGATACCATCCTTTGGAAGGGGAGGGCTGGCAAGGAGTGAGTTAARCTGAGMWGGGAGCACAGCTGCCTGCCCTAAATGGGAGCATTGTGGCTGGACCAGCTGTCAGGAATCAAGTAATCCCCTAACAAGCTGGGAGAGGAGAGGCCCTGTATGGAGGTTTAGGATTGTGTCAGAGACTCAGACAGTAGTCTGGAGAAGAAGCAAGAGCTGGGGGAGGTCCTTTTGTGCCACACTRCTGTTCCACATGGCCTTTTCTTACCCTTTTTATTTGCCTGCACCCATCCTACTGCCACTGAGGCCATGTGCAGCAGCACTGTGTTTTGCTGTTCTCAGCCTGTGCCACGGCTTTCTGGATAAATCCATTTGGGGCTGTTTTCCCTACAGCACAGGCARCATCCTTCCATAAAATTCATCTGTCTCTTCCCACCACCAAGCTTCCAGCATGAATGATGTGTGTCACCTGTCGGTCTGCGCCTGTCCCAGACCATGAGCAGCGCTGCTGTTGCTTGAGCAGAACTCTTGCCAGGCAGCATGGGTGCTGGCAATGCAGGCAGGAGGTGCACCTCAGAAGCCTGCTGATGACAGAATTGCACTGTAGGTTTTTTAGTGGCACCTAGACAGCACCTCTGCCTCCTTTGCTCCAGGATCATAGCTGCAGGAGGCAGAGATTTGACCCACACTGCTTAGTCCACTCAGCTGACATATCTCTGCACTATCAAAAGCCACAGGTAGTTTTCAACATACCAGTTGAAGTGTGTTGTGATCCTGCAGGGATGCACTGTCTACCAAAGCTGCTAGTGAAATAGTATATATAGAAATATACAGCTTAAGGCATTCACTGTCACTAATTATGTCAAATTAAGGAAAGCAGAAAATCAAAATCTGATGTTACTAATGAGTTGATGACTGTGTCTTATCAAGTTTACTTTAGCTGATCTTGAAGATAAAAACACTTTCTGCTCAGTTCACATCTACTCACTGGGGCCAAAACTTGATAGCTGGTGAGTTTATTATAACTTGGATTGTCAACTTTCTCTTTATGCCATCACAGAAGTATTTTTAAATATATCTACATATAATAAATAATAATATATTATTTTAATATATGTTTATATTTTTATGTATTATATCTATTAATGTGGTTTGGATTTTCACATGAATTAAATATAGAATAAACCTTTATCTAGTAAAGAATCCCAGTGTAAACTCTGTAAACTTTAAACCTCACATAGCATGAAACTTTTCCTATTTGGAACAGTTTGTTTTGTCACTRTTGCCTTTTCAGAAAGGTATACTTGCATGTGAATACAACTGATGTGGGCTTTGAAGTGACTTCTTCCTCTGCTTCCCTATTGCTGTCCTGTGTTCAGGTTCTTTCTATTGCAGAAATAAAGAGACCGTTGAGAAGGTTATAGTAAGTGGATTTGGGATATAATCCAAGTGCTAGTTATGTGAAGTTCTGTGCCCTGGAATCTCAGATTCTGTCCTTCACAGCTGTTATTTTCTGGTGGTGTAAAACTCTGARGGATAATAAACTCACTTCAGCTCCCCTAAACAGAAATACTACTCTCCCTCTTACACTGTGACAAGATACTTTTGAAAGCAAATTTAGTCCTTTGAATTTCTGGAAGAACAATTAATATTTTTCTCTCAGACATTCATCCCATTATCTCCATCCTTCTGTGAGAATGAAGCGAGTCAGCAGCGTGGTGTGGGCTGGAATGTTTGGGCTGGAAATTGCAGATACTTGAAACAAGTTCTTTTCTGTGAGAAATTCACAGTGAAATTAATGTGATTGTAGACAGGCTGATTACACTAGAACAGACCACTGATGTAAAAATAATTCTGTGTATAAGAGCATGTGTGTATTTGGTTAGCATGCTGCTGTGGAGTCAGATTACTTTGCTAGCAGCAACTTCCTGTGTGCTTTAAAGCAAGTTACTGCTTCTTATTGAGATTTTCATCTCTTCTCTTTTAAATAAAAATATTCTTTTGCTTCACAGGATCCTACGAAAACAGATACACTGCAATCCTCAGTGCCATTGCACGCAGAGCACATCAGTGTCTTATCGGGTGATATTTAGTGTAATCGGACTCAAACCTCCTTCCCCTCTTGGCTAAGTGAAAAAKAAGTAGAATTTGAGAGAGCTTCTCCTTTCAAAGGTGGTGCGTGAGCAGTGTGTCTGCTGCTCATACAGTGACCTCTCTCAAGTAATACATCCCTGGAGGCATTCTGATTTTGTGTAGTTGGGAGAACAATGCTGCACAGGGCCATGACTGGGAAGAGCTTTTCTAAGCCTTCTGAAAGAAAATTGCTGCATATCAGCAGAAAATGTCAGACGTGGGATGTAGATTCACATAAAACCTGTCAGCTCTGATATCTGCTGTAGGGCAGGAAGGCTCCAGAGCTGTGTCTGGAGAGGCTGGACCCGAGGTCAGTGGTCTGAGGGTCAAAAAGGCCARGTGCCAGGTCCTGTCCTTGGGTCACAGCAACTCCCTGCAGCYCCAGGCTGAGCCAGAGGGGCTGGAAAGGCCCTGCGGGTGCTGGTGGCAGCAGCTGAACAGGAGCCCRGGTGTGCCCAGGTGGGCAGGAAGGAGCAGGGCACCCAGGCCTGTCCCAGCTGTGCTGTGGCAGCAGGAGCAGGGCAGTGCCCGTTCCCTGTGCTGGCCACTGCTGAGGCCCCACCTCAGATCCTGGGGTCAGTTTTGAGCCCCTCACAACAAAAAAACACCTTGAGGGGTGTTGGAATACAGCTAGAAAGCAGCAGTGAGAGCACTGCTCAACCCATGTCAGGAGTGGACATGGTAACACTGCTGGGCCGCAATCCATGGCAAACAGTGAGGCCTAGCACAGAACAGCCAGCATAAGAGAACAGCATGTTTGGGCGTGTTTGGGCACGTGCTTGTACTAGTCAGTGCTAGCCCTAAGTTTTGCAATGTTAAGAAAAGTAGATATAGTCGATACAGKGATTGTTGCTTATATAGCAATATAGGGTTTGTTTTTAGTTACTGCTGAAAAGGTGTAAACACTCTGCTCTGTATCAATAAAATTGGCTTATTGCACACAAGCAATCGGCCCGTCTCTTCAAATCGCCGACCGTCACCCCACAGAGTGGCTGGAGCATTTCCAGAGAAGGGGAATGGAGCTGGGGAAAGGTTTGGAGCACCAGGAGCAGCTGAGGGAGCTGGGAAAGGGGCTCAGCCTGGAGCAAAGGAGGCWCYGGGGGGACCTTGTGGCTCTGCACAAYTCCCTGACAGGAGGKGRCAGCCAGGGGTGTCAGGCTCTGCTCCCAGGGAGCAGGGACAGGAGAGGAAATGGCTTCAGCCTGTGCCTGGGTAAGGTTTAGATTGGATATTAGGGAAAATTTCTTCATGAAAAGGGTTGTCCAGCCCTGGCACAGGCTGCCCAGGGCAGTGATAGAATCACCATTYCTGGAGGGATTTTAAGGACATGCAGATGTGGCATTTGTGGACTTGGTTTGTGGTGGCCATGGCAGTGTTAGGTTTATGTTTGGACTTGATCATCTCAAGGGTCTTTTCCAACCTAATGAGTGTGTCGATCCATGATGGCTTGATAAGTTCCTATACACTCCTCTAGCTGCATGTGAATAATCATTTTTCTTTGCTGTTAACCACCAAAGGTAGAAACTAAACCAAATTTTCCTGTGCTTGTTTTCTCTCCATTACAGAAACAGGAGGTGTGTGGAAATCTAACTTTGCAGCATCACATGCTTGAACCAGTGCAAAGGATTCCTCGTTATGAGCTTCTCCTGAAGGACTATTTAAAGAAACTTCCAGAAGACTCTCCAGACAGGAAGGATGCTGAAAGTAMATGTAAACTCCTCTCTGTCTAAAAGCACAGTGAAATCTTTGGCAGTTTTTTCTTGTCATGTTCAGATACTTGCAAGCAGGATTATGGTAGAAATGGAGACTTGAATTAATCAAATTATTGCCAAACAAATGGATTTTGAATACTTTTGGATTTGAGAAGAATCAGGTTAGGATGCCAGCTCTAGGAATGAAAGAAGCTTTGGCAAATAAACAGTGACAATATGTTGAAGTAGATGTTGTAGTGGAACATCTGACATTTTTGTTTAATCTGTTGTATGGCCAGGACAAGGACAGGAGAACAGACTTGCAACAGCCAGAGGACAAAAGGGAGAGTTGTTTAAAATTTGTATTGTATTTATATRTGTATTTCTTGTCAAGAAAGCCACTTGGACTCTATTAACACGGGGTAACAAGGGAAATGGACTTCTCTTGATTACAAGGAGTTTTTGATCTCAACAAAACAGAGTCCATATTACCAGAAGTGGGTGAGMCTTGTTTTAGGAAAACAGTCTTAAGAATATGCTTGGGAAGGCTTAAGTGAGACTTAACTTTTTAGTAGATGATTCCTMGACAGTGAGGCTCATCTAGATTTTAGGGAGAGAAAGATGAAACAGATTAGTTGAACATGCAGAAGTCATTGYGTCTATAAATGCTTGTGTAAATCAATTTTGAAGGAAAAACAATAGTCAGAGAGGTGATCCTCCACCCCCAAGGTGCTATTAAAAGATRTAATCTAGAGAATACATAACTGTTGGTACCTTTATTGCAGAGTCACTGGAGCTGATATCGACAGCAGCGAACCATTCCAATGCAGCCATCCGGAAGATGGTGAGTAGCAATTCCAGAATAGAATTGGGATCTGACTGAAACACTTTGCTAAACTGAGGGCCTCCCATTGTAACAGGCTCAGGACAATAGACTGGAAGAATATCTGACTGTCAGTCAGGCTTTAAATGTGTTGGATGTCTGAGTTATTTTTATTGTAAAAGCAGTTTGTGTGGGTTGTTAAGCTTAAATTCCACTTTCCTCGTTCTTAAGGGACCCAATGAGTTGAAAAAGGAATTCTTCATAAAACTCRTTATTTGCTTTTCCTTGAAAACTGTTGAAATTTTTCCAGTTAGGTCCATTCACAAAATGTCCTTTTCCAGATTTTGACAGTGGTTTTTCAGTCCTACAGGAATTCAACAGAATGAGGGTTTCTTTGATTTGATTTTGGCTCATCTTAAGTGCACAGAGTGTGGATTTTGCATGCATCAGTAGCTTTGAAAAGCTGTGCTTCGAACCTGGGCAGTCAGGCTGTAGAGATTTTGGACATTAGCACATATTTTACATACAGAAAAGCTAGTGCATTGCCATTAAAGTAAATGGGCCTTATAGCTGCAGATGTTATCRTTATGATGCACCCACATGTCTCAGGACATTTTGTATTTAACAGACCTGAAATGCAGCCTATCTATGAGTATTTGGGGGTGCAAGGTTTATACTCCAGACCATTACTTCCTCCCCCAGCCGGCAGGGACACCATGAGACCACATTTCCTGTGGCTGCTATGAGGAATTAACCAGCTGATGTCTGTGTATTTTCAGTGTGTCTGAAAATACTCTTAGGAAACCATCTGTTTCTGTTTGAGTCTGGCATGTTCTCTTGATAAGRATATATTTTAGTGGAAATTTTTCTGGTTTGGGGCCTCTAACAACTCTTTTCCTAGGGGCTGTGTACAGTGTCTTTGYCGACATCAGGAATATGAAACACTGGGCTTGTTGTTTTCTGAGTTGGTTGMTTTTTCTGTTAGTACACCAGAACCTATTGAAAAAGGATGCTATAATAATTTTGYTGCATGAGGTCCAAGACAAACTGAAAGGAAAGTGAATGCTGTAGCAAAATCTCCAGAAGCTAGTGGAGGGTTGAATTAATTGTTGGCTGCTTGCTCCTGTTSTGGTGCAGTTGAAGAAACAAATTGTGCTTCCAAAAGTGACTTTTCCTAAAAGTGCTAATACTCCTTCAGTTTTTTTGATCTATTTGTAGTGTTCTAGTTTCTTCTTTAAAAAATGTATAGTTTGATAAGGTCAGAGTTGTTTGTTTGTTTGTTTGTTTGTAATTAAGTGGAATCTCTTGCTCATGATTCCATTTGGTGGAAAAAATCTGCTGCCTTTTGGGGCTTAGACAATTTACTTACTTGTTTTAGTCCACAGCCTCCACCGTCCATTTTGTTTGCAGTGTGTTCATTTTAAAAGTTTAAGAGTTTTTTTCTTTTTGGTGGGGTTTTTTTTTCTGCTATTCATGTCCTTAATTGTTGATCAGAAGAATTGATTAGGACAGGAACTGGTATGATGTGTATTTGTTGTGAGAATTTTCAAGTTAAATGGAGACAGACAAAATATGTAAAGACTTGGAATTGCAGCTTAATCTATGGGAAGGTAGACATATGATTTAGAGATGTGTTTGGGCATGTATTTGAGTGTAATTGGATTGATCTTGGTCCTAACTTCTGACSGTTTGCTGACAGTGCCATTTGGAGCACATCTGTCCAGCTTGGGGTTGGAAAGCTCTACTTCTCCAAAGGCTGTAAATCAGGAGCAAGGTGTACATACCTTTCTCATATTGACTTGCTAAAGCTTCTACACTGGTTAATAAGGCAGCTGCAAGTGGATCAATGAGTCACCATTTGAATACTCTTAGAGGGACTTTGATATTTAGATGTCTTAATTTAAAGTAGAAACAGTGGTTTGCTGAAAAGGAAATAGTAATCCTTCATGAAGAATTTTGACCAAGATATAAGAATGCCTGTATGACTTTAAAAGTATAYTTTAAGAATTTTGGCTGGCCTATTTCAGAGGTACTTTTGGCCATGGAGGCCACTGCATAGGACTGCAGCATTCCCCAGACAGCTGAGGTTTTGGACTTAGCTTAGAGCTGTGGAATGTGACCTGTGCTTAGCTTAGAGCTGTGGAATGTTCTTCCTGATGGAGACCCAGCTCCAGTTGTATCAGCAACAAACACAAGAGGTGACACTTCTCAGAAGTTGAAAAATTATCATATTGTGGCAGACATTTTAGTCTGAGACATGGGATTAATGGAAGCTGGTTTAATAAATTAAAACTTGGAAATTATTTGGTAACACACTGATCTCCAGCTTGGCCACTGATTTTATTGGACATTGCTTCTAAAGTTCCAAAGGATTAGCGTTTGCACTTGACCATCTCAGCGATCTATTTCAACCTTTATGATTCTATGATACATATTTATTGTTGAATAGTAATAGTCTAAAAATATCAAATAAATTGATCTCAAAATGTCATTAAATTGCACAATCCAAGTAAAGCTAATCCAGTATGACTAATCCCAAGTGGGGAATAGTACTGAAGAGTATGCAACAGGTTTTAATATAAATGCAAAGTTATAGGGAAAGTGAAAGACTGCTTTATTTCAACTTMTATACATTTACCACAGAAATGATACAGTGGGCAATAGGCCACATGGAATGTTTGGGGTTTTTTTTAAATTTAAATTTTGGGGTTTTGTACCTGCAGGAAAAGATGCACAAGCTTTTGGAAGTCTATGAGCGCCTGGGTGGAGAAGAGGATATTGTTAATCCAGCCAATGAGCTCATTAAAGAAGGACACATTCAGAAACTTTCAGCAAAGAACGGCACAGCACAGGATAGGTATTTATTCCTGGTGAGTGTTTTAGTTGCTCTTTTATTTTGAGGGTTGTGCTCAGTGCCTTAGAGCAAACTGATCTAGTTGAAAGGGGTCCCTTCCCATGGCAGGGGGTGGAACAAGATGGGCTTTAAGGTCCCTTCCAACCCAAACCATCCTTTGAATCTATGATTCTGTGGTACTTTAACATCTWCCTAAGCTCAAAGACAAAAAGCATACACCAGATGAGCCCAGTTACTCCTAAGCAGCAGTTTTGTCTTGAAGCTTTTTCCTCAAGGATTTTCTTTTTTTTTTCCATGCTATGCCTTTGCTGATGTCTTGTCAGGCCCAAAGGGATCTTGCCCACCTCCCTCCTCAGAGGCTGAGTTTTTGCAGAGTACCACAGGAGGTGGTTTCCTGCCACATCACATTGCTGCTGGAGATGGCCAGCTCTCTAACACTGAGAGAAGAGCTCTYATGCTTTCCAGGCAGTCAAATTCAGAGGGAGGGGCAGAAGGGAGAAGTGACTGGCCTGACATGTCTCTGTCTACCCACTTCTTTCAGTAATGATCTGTCAGCCTCACTTTCACCTTAAATCTCTTCTTGTGAACTATGTCTTAGAGTGAAACACACCAGAGCCCTAAACTTTCACAATGCAGCCTGTGTCCAGCATGGAACCCCCTCAGTTAAACTCYTGTCTTGTTGCAGTTTAACAGCATGGTGCTGTACTGTGTGCCAAAACTGAGGCTGATCGGCCAGAAGTTCAGTGTCCGAGAGAAGATGGACATTGCAGGACTGCAGGTTTGCATCTCTTCTTTTYCTTTTTTTAATGCTTCTCCACTTGATAGCTTAGGATCCCTGCTAAATCCAAACACATAACATTATATGAATGTAAATATATAATAAAATTCTAATATCCAGCTTTGGATCACTTTGGATCAATGCAGCTTTTTTACCGTGAGAAGGACCTTAAGATGCTGGAGTGTGTCTAGAGAAGCACAGCAGAGCTGGGGAAGGGTCTGGAGCACAAGTCTGATGAGGGAGCTGGGGGGAGATAAGGAGTGARGSCTTCTCGTTCTCACGCACCTGMAAGGTGGSTGTAGCCAGGTGAGGGCTGGCCTCTTCTTACAGGTGACAGGATGAGAGGAAGCAGCCTCAAGTTGCACCAAGGGAGGTTTAGGCTGGACATTAGGGAATATTTCTCCACTGAAATGCTTGTCCAGCGCTAGCTGCCCAGGGAAGTGGTGAAGTCACCMTCTCTGGAAYTGTTCAAAAAAACATGTGGATGTGGCACTTGAGAGCATGGTTTTGTGGTGAATATAATGGYGCTGTTTTGACAGACTTGATGAAATAAAGATCTTTTCCAACYTTAATGATTCTGTGATGTATCTCTTTTTGGTTCTTATYGGTTGGTTGGGTTTTTAAATTTTTATAACAGTCATTTAGAGGGGAACAGAATAATGTTGACTGTGTACATGTTTGGATTGAGARCCTTCCCTGGCTGGCACAGGAGCCACTTTCTCCCCCTACTGCTGTAGGAGTCTGGTTGGTGATACAGATCCCACAAGTTTTGTAGCAAGACAGGTTATTATGGAAACAGTCCCTTATTTTTTCTACTTTTATACTTTACTCCGAATGAYCCATTTGACTAAGCATTTCAAAGAATGACTGTATTGGTAAGTCATTGAAAATGTTGGAAAGACAAGATTGATGAGTAAAAAGCTAACATGTGCTTTTTACAGGTCCAAGAAATTGCCAAGCAAAATGTAGCTCATACATTTTCCATAATGGGAAAAAAGAGATCATTGGAACTACAAGCCAGGTATGGTACTTGTTCTGTCTTTGCAGGTTTGTGAGTWTATGAATATGAATTGATTGAGATTCTGTGGTAGTGTGACAGAACTTTAAATCATGAGGTGAGCAGCAGTGGTGGATAACTTAGATATGCTAGAGAATGTTGCTGCAAAGTCAAAGTGTGYTGCAGGCCTGTGTTGTTTGCCTTTATTGAATGCTTTCAGTGTTATAGTAGTGCTTATAGGGTCCACTGTGTCAACGGTATTTTGACATTTGGTAATAATTACTGCCAATGATWATTAATAATGTTTATAAAATAATGATAGCAAAGCTAAAAATCTAATGTATATAAAGCTGTGAAGCTGTGAATTGAATTTAYTAAAAATATTATAAGTAGAATGATGATGATGTTTTCTCTATTTTTCTTTTGTTTAAATAGGACAGAAGAAGAGAAGAGGGAATGGATTCATGTTAGTATAAAACACCAATCATAAGGGGGGGAAAGCATCATGCAGRCAGCATTTAAAATTGTCTTTTTAGGCTTCTGAATTAATGTGGCTGTGCAGGGAAGCTGGGTGGGCCGGTCTGGTGGAACARCTCATGGGGAAGTGTGGAGCCCAGGCAGGGTCCTAGTGCTGACTAGCTGGCTCCAGAAAGTATCTGGGGGCTTCAGCTGAGCTCCCCTTTCCTGCATCCCTCATGTCCAGTATGAGGAGAAGCTGAGGCATCAGACCTTCTTTTTTCTTCCAGTTTGACTTGTAGGAGACCTTGTCTATTAGCAGTCTTAGTTGAAGCTAAAATGATAATGGGTTAACACCACCACTTAAGAATTTCAAGTTTCCCCTTCATTTATGCAAGTGTAAGGGTTTTTCACCGAAAGATAAATCCTACCCATCCTCCTATGAGAGATTTTTGTGATATTTTTGTCTCAGGTCATTCAAGCCACAATAGAAAAGCACAAACAGAACAGTGAGACATTCAGAGCATTCAACAGCTCTTTTTCACAAGAGGAGGAGCATGTTCCTGATTCCTCAGTAAGTACTAGTGCTTCATTCTCCTTTGTCAGAACAGTTTTATCAACAGTTAAGACTTGCACAGCTAACTTTAAAATAGTGGAGTTGTGTTCTGAATTTTTATATGACATTGCAGGACAGTCAGCTCCATTTCTCTGGCTCTCAAATGTATATCAGTCACAGTTACTCAGCTATTCAGATATGGAATAAATTACCCAGAGCAATTCAGTGCCAGAGACCCATCAGTCATGTTTTCCAGGCTGGTGGCTTTTTTTTAGCAGAACAGGTGTAATTCCTCAGTGTTATGAGTGCTTAGCTGTCTGGAATGGTATGTGCTTGGGAGATTTTGTTCATTACCTTTCCCCATCTCATCAGAGATGCATTTGGGGTTTATTTCTTTGATGTTATTTTATTATTATTTAAAATATTTTAAAGACTTGGAAGGAAAATTATGCATTTTAAAAGGATCTTAAAATACTGTCTTGTAGATAATAAATATATTTTAGAAAAAATTCTCTTCAACTAAGTAGGCAAAATAGTCTTGAAATTTATTGTTTCTCTACAGCCATAAGGTATCACTCTGTGTTGTGTTTGCTAGGAACTTTGTTTTAGAAGTATTCACATCAGGGCACTATCTCTCCATTCAACTTGAAAGAGATGATAACCTTAGCCCCAGGCATTTGCTACAAGCTGAAGAGGAATAGGGCCTGTGAGAGCAACTTATTTAGGAATATCATGCAGTGCTACCTGTAACTTTATGACTTCAGGCATGGTAGATCTAGGAGCAGAGGGAGAGAAGGTCCATCTACAGAGAYTGAACTTTGGGGGCTTTTGATCTTCCCCCTCCCCTGCCTCCTAAATTGGTTGTTTGGAGGTTTGTTTTTTTGGTTTTTTTTTTGTTTTGGTACCTAACTGGTTTTGACATCTCTCCTTAGAGATTCAAGACTGATTGAGTGATTTAATAATCTGAATTTTTTATCCACCTGATTTCCCAGAACTTCAGCAGAGATATTGTTATGCCTTTCATCCCAGCATAAATAGGCTGACAGTGAAGACCCCAAAACTCCACAGAATCTAGAATCCTGCTATCAGTGAGCAATGAGCCATTTTCAAAATCTGGCATAGTTTACTTATCCTGAACTTTCCATCAGCTAAAAATACTTAGGAAAAAAATAGAAAATAATCAGTCCATGCCTATATTTTTCAGTTAAATTATAGCTGCATTCAGAGCCAGGAAGCTTTGATTGAAAAAAAAAAAATTGCTAATAAGCGAACTAATAAGCACACTTCTTTCTATATAATTAAAACACAGTAGTTGATCAGCTTCATTATTATCTTGCTTTGTAAATTCAATTTGATTTGCTTGTGTGTTCATGCTGTTCATGCTGACTCTTCATAAAAGTCAAGCAGATCAGGAGTTTGGTTTATCCCTGGCTGTGGTATTAATGCAGTCTGTATGGTAATTTCTTTAATACCAGAATATTAACCTGCAATTTTAGGAGATTAGCTTCTCTAGATAATCAGCTCTGAAAACTGATGTTCCAACTAAATGTGACAAAAATTGGTGTCAGTTAAAATGAGCTGAAGGTATTTCTGTGAGGAAAACTGGACAAMTACTGAGAACATTCTTAACTGCAGTACACTGCGCTGGATAGCATCCACCATACGTATAATCCATGGAATATTGGGCAGCAACTTCAGAGCAAAARGTGGCCCTTTTTTGCTCTCACGAGTCAAGAAATAGATGAGTCARGATCCATGCACTCATGGATTCCTGGCTGGATCTGCAGCTACTACTAGAAATTAGCCTCTGGTTTTATAAAGCCTGTAGAAAGAGAGTCAGATTGTTTTTTTCCTATCCTTGTTACAGTGCTTAGGACTGGTTGCAATTCATGGCCAGTGCATGCAACTCTGACCATACTTGTGTTTCCCTGCTGACTCACATTAGCTCATATCAGCATTTTGGATTGGTGTCAGCCTGAAATCTGCTTACAGAAGACTTAGGTTTTCTGGAAGGTGCAGAGATCTGAAATTTGACCTGACTCTTGAAATTATGCCTGTGCGGGCCATCAGCAATTAATGAACTCTCACCTGTCAGGAGGGGAATATTCAGTGTCATTGCCAGGGAGGGTAATGGTGGCAGTAGTTTTTTTAAAAAGTATTTTTAWAAAGCTTTCAGGTTCCTTTATGGTTTAGTTCCACCATTTTCAGCTATGTAAAGGGTGTTTTTAAAGCCATCTAAAAATGTTCCCAAGGAAAAGGACCTCTTTCACCACTGCTTCATCTCAGAAGAGCTGGAGGCTCCTGGTATGGGGAAGAACCCAGTTTGTGCAGTCTTGGAAGGCAGGCAAGGAAAAGTGCTGCAGAGAGCTGAACTCTGTGAAAGTGGCATCCYTAAGATTTGAGATTGAGAATGCTTCTGTTAGTTGAATCATGATTGTTAGATGCTGAATCATCATTATTTCCCACCACTGTTTTTGTCCCCATACATCTGGGGTRGTTCTGACAAACACATCAATAACTGTATTCTTACTAGTTCTTAGACACTGAGTCATAATGGTAACATAACAGGGAGAAGCCCTTCTGAAATATTTTCCAGGTGAGAGTAGAGGGTACTTGATTTTTAGCCCATTATTCCAAATAAACAAACAGRTAGGGGGATCTGAATAGGCAACTGGAGAAATTTACTCTTTCCCTAAATTTGCTGGGGGTTTTCTCAATTTCTTCTTCAAACCCTGCTTTTTCTCCACATTTTTCTTTTTCCAAGTCCCGTCATAGYACACAGATATCCTTTTACAAGGCAGAGTAGATCCCTGGGTTGATTGGGATTCCAGAACCCACTTTGCAGTGGACTCAGTAGCAGATGATGTGAACACCTTAGGGYTGCTGAGTTTTTGCAGAGGCAGAAATAGCTGGTTAGAGTTGAGTGGTGATGCTTCCCTGAGGAAGTGCTCTTAGGGTGACACAGCCCTGGCTCCAGAGGATGCATTTGCTCCTTTCCTTTCTGATTGTATTAGAATATAAATAGATCCAATGAGACATCAGAATGAATAGCTCTTCAATYTGGCCATTTAAACAGAGATTAAACCTTTTTGCTTTCAAATTAAATGAAGCCAGAGTGCCAAAATGCACTGGCCATTTGAATAATCTCAAAATAAGAGATGTTGTCTGATAGGCAAAGGAAGAATGATCTATGGGATTAACAGGAGAATTTATTGTAAAGAATCTAATAGTTTGAGAACTGTGTAAACTAGCAAATTCCCTGTAAATTAACGGCAGATAAGATGATTTTCCATTCTTTTTAGAATGTAGCCTATGATTTTGGTATTAATGTACAAAACTTGTTAATTGACCTCTATATGTATTGAATACTATTGAATGTATGTGTATATATATCTATATGTAGGATACATATAGATATATGAATATTATTTATTAACTCTGTATGAATATATATAGATATACAAACATCAATGTGTATTCAGAACATATACATCAATGTGTATTCAGTATGTATACATCTCTGTGACTGAATACTTAGAGRTGCCAGTTCGCATTTATTTGCAGACTGAGATTGTAAAGAAGAAAAACTTAGCTGATTAGTGTTTTGATGGACTAAATTTTTTTTCTGTCAGAATCCAATGCCTTCACAGAGCCATAGCTGCTTTGGCAGGCAGACCCCAATGGAGCAGTGTCCTTCAAAGCACAGCACTGGCTTTCTGCAGCATGTCGGGGACAGGCAGGTTGCCAATTCAGTGYCATCTGTAAAGTCACCCACATCAGAGCCAAACACATATTTGAGAGCTGCTGAGCACATGTGCAACACATGCACTTGGTCTAGTGGAAGGTGCTCCTGTTAATGGCAAGGGGCTGGAACAAGATGAGCTTTAAGGTCTCTTTCAACTCAGATCAYTCCATGATTCTTAGATCTGATTTTATGAATTAAAGTGTACTCACAAGCAAAGAGTTGAGGGGCTGAAAGCAAACTCTTTCTTTTAACTTTTTTCTCCCTGTTTTTTCTTTGTTTTCTTTTCAATGTTTAATGTATTTTAGAAAGAATGACCATGTTGAAACTGTTCTGTGTTCTGTTTCTCCTCAGATAGCCAGCCCTAGCTCGGTGGAATCAATGCTAGGAGTAGATGGTGGTGCATTAGGAGGGGTGAGTAATTTGAAGCTAATACATCAGACAGAGCAGCACTGGGAGATGGRTTATGTGTCTTGTAGCAGGATAAGAAAATCGTACTTCAATATAGGTTTTATAGGGGGTATATCCTACTTTTTGTGGCTGCAGCTATGCTGTCCTTCACTTCCTGCCTAAGTTATACCTGTAGCTACTTGTCATTTGCATCATCAGGGAATTTGAGTCCTGCTCAGATATATCACAAAAACCAGTAAATAAACTTTCYAACCCATTTGCTGGGTTAAAAAGCTGACATTATTAACAGTGCTGGGTGTGTGGGRGTTTCTCCTCAAAGCATGCATGGACTTCTTCAAGAAATACAGTGTTTTCTGTAAAAAATCATCCTCTTGAAATTTAATATCATTYCTTTAAAGTCTCATATCCAGTTATTACATTGACCTTGTCTACCCAGTGGTAAGCGTTGTATTAGGTAACAAATGATTAAGATCAGGAGTAGGAATATCACAATAAGTGCGAACGGTCCTGAGACCAGGAAACCTATCTGATTTCATCTCCAGAGTCAAATTTTGGATAACACTTCTTCCACAGTATGCTTCMTATGTTTCTGCTAGTGCTGAGGAAGAGATTGTAGTACTTCCATACATCTCTGGCCTTTAAAAAATTGACTGCCATAAAAGAAAATACACTTTCAAAGGTATTTTGCATTTTGATTAGTACAACTATGACTCCTGCTGAGTCAGACCCAAGGATTTTAGTCCTTAATAAAGTCTATTTTTTATCATTCTTATCTCTCTCTTCTAGAACAAAAGATTTTCAGGAAATGCCAAGGGTCAGTTGAATTTACTGAAAATCAGCCTCAACAAGAACAAAAAACCAACCAAAAATACCGTTACCTATAGAGATGTGCTATAGGATGTTATGTGTTAGCATATGTTAGTTAGTTATGTCATGATTTTAATAACAAAGCAGCTCCTCCAGACCTCTGGCCAAGCTTGGAACTTTCTGGTAGAGTGTACAGAATGCCAATTCAAAGCTGTTAAACAAGCCAGCAACCTGACTTATACAAAAAACAGTTTATAAGTGTTTGTGATTAGTGTGCTCCTTGCTGGATGTTTTTTGTACTCACTTCATATTTTCACTTAACAATTTTTTCTTTATTTATAGTCAGTTTTGTGAGTGGTGTTCTGAGCCTTTAGTTACAGATAGTGTATTGAGTGAGCTACTTTAAAAAAGGATGTTTTCCAGTAATCTTTTTTTCTTAAAAACACATTAAATTTTTGCTTGGTCCTAATTTTATTTGGAAAATGTAGATTTTATTTGTAATTAAATTAAAAAGTTGTCTTTTTTAGTTGATTCTAAATAGTTGTGTCAGTGATTGGCATAGCACATCTTGATACATTCAAGTAATTTTCCTTAAATGATGTATTTAAAGAAAAATTTAATTCCTGACATAGAAATAAAAATGGACTTGATCAAAAAGTCAAAGTTAAAAATACCCAGAATTGTATAGTATTGATTCTGGGCTCTAATTTAGCTAAAATAGATAATATCAATGTGAATAATGAATAAAAATGTTAGTTGCAGCTTCATAAAATATAAATTTTTAGTGCTGACATCCCTCTCGTAACAGCTCAGTGAAAGCACGAGCAATACATTATGTGCTCAACAAATTGAGCATGCAAACCACTTGGTGGTAGTGGTGGCCAGCAAACTGGGAGCTCCTTTCTGTGCTTCCCCAGCCTGCTCAGGAGCCTTCTGGGATTTTGTTCAGTGTTCACGTTTTCATAAACAGACAGTGAAATCCTACTGCAGGAAGAATCATCTGCTCATCTACAGCATCATGATACCTCTTTGATGAATTGTCTTGCTTGGTACTGCTAGTGCAGCTTATGCTCAGACTTTGGTGTGCAGGAGGAAATACCAGCCAGTGGAAAATGTCTTATGCATAACCTTGCATATATACTGTTGGCATGTAGAGAAACAAACTAAAAAATTACCAAATACAGAATTTGCTATATAATTTTAAATTATTTTTCACCTATATTAAACATTTCTGGAAGCATCTGCTGATGTTCTACCCCATTGTGGTTTGCACCAAATAATTAATAGTTAATTTATAAATGGAGAATACACCTGTAAGAGCATAATGAAAAGGAAAATAATCTAAGCTGCTTTATAGCTCATATGTCTGCACCTGTCAGTGTCTCATCAGACTGTGTCTATGAGTTTACATGAGCAACATTGGGCCTGAGTTTCTACCTGTTGGCCAAACAGAATGAAATAACGGGCACAGAGGAGCTGTGGCTGCCCCATCCCTGGAAKTGTTCAGGGCCAGATTGGACAAGGCTTGGYGTACCCTGGGATGAGTCCCAGCCTGGACCCACCTGGAAGGTRTCTCTGCCCCTGGCAGGATGGTGGACGAGATGAGCTTTAAGGTGGCTTCCAACCCAAACYGTGCTGGGACTGCGTGATTCTATGACTATATAGCAAGTAATAAATAATGGTAACTGCAATCTCCAAAGCCCACTATTTTTTTTTGCTTTTCCTACCAGCTTTTTTCCCCTGCATTTCTGATGCAAATGGAAGCTCCATGGATCACTAAAGCTAAGATGTCTGCTTCCCTAAGAAAGCCAGCCACAGGCCTTCATCTTGCAGTCACATGAGTTCTACCTGTTGCTGGGATATATGCTGGTTTTCCATCAAAATTTTAAAATTGGAAGACACTGTCAAGATTTAGAGAGTTAAATGCAGCTGTAGAGTAAAAGCAAATTGGCAGTCAAAACAGCCTAGTCTGAAGGAAGTAGATCCTGGCTCGGAACAGATTTTATGTGAGTGTTTTTCCCTGTCAGACTTATCGGTTTCAAAACAGAGTTGGGTATACTGAGAAAGATGAGAAAATTGACAATTATTCAAGCTCATTAATATCCAKATACTGAAGTGAGGGCAGCTCTGTGTTCGCACCCCTTTTAACAAGCATCAGCAGTAAATGAAGTAGCTTGTGGAATAAAGGACACAGTTGCAAAGAGACTGTTAAGTTTATCTACATGAACAGTGTGAGTTACAATGCATATCCTTGTTYGCTATAAAAGCCTCTCTGTTCAGATGAAGTGTTAAGAGTATGGTCAAGGTCACCTGAGCCATCGCTGGGTGGGATGAGGGCACTGCCAGTGCAAGAAGGTCCCCTCATTTCCATAGGAATGGAAAGCAATTTTTTWAAAATTATTTTTTCAATGTCAGCAGTTAAATAATACATTACTGAAAAAGACTATTCTAAAATAACTCACTGGAATTTGCCAAGTAATAAAGACTTTTTCATTTTTATTATCTTTTCTGCAGCTAGAATAGCAGTGTTTCAAACTCTTGTGTTCTCACTGTATTCTGACAATGCTGAGAAATATTGTGAAATACTGCTGGCATTCATCAAACACTTAAAGACATCTTTATACAGGGCCTTTTTGGACTGGTGAAGTTCATATTAAGCTTGTTGTATGCTACAGCGCAAGTTAAAATGTGATGGTGTAAAATAGAAGCTCATGCAGAACTGTCCTAGCAAATCTTGCCCAATATAATACACTTTCTGCYTTCTTTCTTTGTCCCATTTGGGTAATTTTTGGAAGTAGACACTGTCCAGACTGTTCCACGCTRAGGAGGAAGTGAAATAGATCTGTTAGAGGAAGTATTCAACTTGAGTCTTATCTATGTTGTAGAGCATGCATGTGGGAGATGATGGATATTCCTAATGAAGTACAACCAAATTAACCAGTTTCCACACGAATCCCACCCAATTCATAGTAGGGGAACTACAGCGTTTTTCTTATGTAGGTACCTACATGTAGGTGCCTACTGAAAGCCAAAAATTTGTTTTCTTTTGCATTTGTTGGATTATCTTCCGGTCAAAACTCACAGGGCAAAATGGTGCCCTCATTTTTGGTCTTGCCATTCCATTGTGTAATTGTGGTTGATATAAGAATCAAAAGCCTTGGTATGCTATATGCAGATTTGAACTATTAAGATGAGAAAAAAATAAGGCTGGCCAGTGCAGAAATGCTCTGATCTAACAATTTAGGGCAATCCATCCCTCCCTAGTGGAAGGATAATCAGGCTTGTAAAACATTACATATTATGAACATCAAAATTAGAGTAACAAACAGCTGACTTTAGTCAATATGTGTGATACAAATAAAAAAGTTACTGTGGAGGTTGGTGCTGATCAGTCAAAGCTTTTGGAACTGGTCTTATTGTCTGCCTTACTTGGAGGGGTCTGATAGAGCCTGGAAGGAAAAACTTGCCAATGACTCATCCTAGACATTGTTCTRTTTGGTGTCACAGTGGTTCTAGTAGTTCTTTACCAGTAAAGTGAAAAACTGTTCTTTGCGCCCTCCTTTGTGGGAGGAYTTGGATTTGGAAACATTCTGTTTCATTGGGCAATTAATATGTGGTTTTATGGGGTTATAGTGTTTTTCCTGAATGAACAAATCTGTGACTGTGTTCACCAATCTGAATTACCAAACATCCTATGTGCTTATATACAAGTTTGAAACATTGCTATTGCAGCCATAGAAAAGATAATAAAAATTGGAAGATTCAATGCAATTGAGGTACCTAGTTGCGGTTTTGTTGTGTAATAGCATTATAACGCAGAGTAGCTCCAGTGGCTCTGCTGAAATACAATGTGCTTTCCTCTGTAAGCAGGGAATCCAAGGCAGACTTGAGGAGGCTGAAAGATGGGACTSGTGTCAGCTTATAAACTTCAATATTTTTTTCTTTAATTGGCCTGAAAAATCTCTATTACTGGCTTCTGTAGCTTAGTCATAACCACTGAGATGAGACCTTATTTTGAATGGAAGGATTTACCTGAGAAGGAGTGTTGTCAAGGAGCCATGATCTGTCTATCCAGCAAAGGACCTGATCTTCAGCAGCTGATTTCCAGAAAATATGTTAAATACCTATGCCCTTTTGTTTTAGAGGAAATGTTTATTCTCCCAGTAGTTTGTTAAATGATTGTATCAAGCAAGCAAAGATGAAGAGAGTTATCAAACCTCTCTCATAGAAGAGCTGTGCCAGAGGAATGTGGTGCAGCCAATCCTTTGGATCTCCATGTGGATGCTGCCTGGCTGGGGGTACCCCAGTACCCCAGGAAACTGCTACTCCCTTGCACAAAGCCAGCTTGGCTAGGAAGGAAGCATAGTATTTATATATTCTGTAAAAGGAAACGAAACAAAAAATCTACTTGAAGCTCCATGTGAAGTTGTACTTCTGTGACCTGCACATTGTTATGTTAACTATAGAATCATGGAATGGTTTGGGATGAAAGGGACCCTAAAGATGATCTCATTCCAGCCCCCACCGTGAACAGAGACACTTTCCACTGGACCAGGTTGCTCAGAGCCATATCCAACCTGGCTACACGCTGACACCTCCAGGCATGGGAAGTCCAGTTGATGTTGGATCCAGTAATGCTATTCAGTTTGAGAATTGTGCAATAGGGTTTGCTGAGTGACTTTAGGTACCAACTTGGATTTTAAAGCTAACTTGCCTGGCCATCTAGACAGGTAGTACAGGTCCCTGGTGTGGGTGTCCCTGCCTTCCTGAGGAGCTTTATGCTTTGTCTTGGGTTGGGAGGAAGCCTAAGAAAACTCCTAAATTAATCATTTGAAGCTGACAATGTCCACTCCCAGCACCATGCACTTCTTCAGTCAAGCCATTATCTCCAAAATCTTCACACCTTGTCCCCACCAAGGGAGGGAAGTTTACATTGCACTTGTAAAGTCAACATAAAAAAGGAAGACATGAGTGCTGGAAGGGAATTTTTTTTGAGATGCCCACTTTGGCCATTYCTCCTCACTGACAGGGAGAGGAGATTGTGCCATGGCAGTGAGGAGATAGATGAGTGGGCAGAGAGGGGCTGAGACCACAGAATGTCCCCCCCAGAGTCTCCTGATGGTTGAGCCAAGCACCCAGCTGAGGCAAGCAGCAGAGTTATGCAAATTCTTACTAAAATGGTGTSAACCCCGAAGAGGATCTTTGTCAGTAAAACTCTATGATCAATTTTGCCTTTTAAAATTATTATTTTTTAATCACATACTCGTACTTTTAATTTCAGAGTGATTCCTCTAGAAAATCTTCCAAATCCAAGCGGGACAAAGAAAAACAGGCTTGTAAGAGCTGCAGTGAGAGCTTTAACTCCATCACAAAGAGGCGGCACCACTGTAAGCAGTGTGGGGCAGTAAGTATCTCAACACATTCAGCTCTTGAGTTCCTTCTGCAGAGACCATTGAAGACATTTTTTTATTTTTTCAGTGCAGGGACTAAAAGACATTCTGGTTCATAGCAAGTCAAACCAAGCAAGTTTTTCCACTTGCTTTCCTCTCTGGGTATCGGGGGAAAAGAGCAAAACTGGTACAAAGGTCCCAGGTTTTGCTGGTTTAAAGACAAATTCAGTGCCTCAGTGCRTAGAAAGGTGGTGCTTTCCCTGGGGATGGGTGTGTATCTGGGGAGGGGGTTGTAGTTTGTTTGCAGAAGCAAATGGCCTTCAGACAGCCTGACTTCACCCAGACAGCAGCTCTTCTAAAATGAGCAGCTGAACATACAACAGTAAAGATGGTATTAAGCTATTAGAGAACATCCGAAGGAGAGCAACAAAGATGGCAAAGTGAAGCCATGTGAGGAGCAGCTGAGGGCACTTGGTCTCTTCAGCCTGGAGAACAGGAGACAGAGGAGACTCACTGGGGTCAACAACTTCCTTGTGAGGGGAAAAGGAGGGGCAGACTCTTTCCAGGACCCAAGGGAATGGCCTGAAGTTGTGTCAGGGGAGGTTTAGGTTAGATACTAGAAAGAGGTTCTTCTCCCAGAGAGTGGTCAGGCACTGGAACAGGCTCCCCAGGGAAGTAGTCACAGCACCAAACCTGCCAGAGCTCCAGGAGCATTTGGACAAGGCTCTCAGACACATGATGTGAGTCTTGGGGRTGTCCTGTGCAGGGCCAGGAGTTGGACTTGATGATCCTTGTGGATCCCTTCCAACTCAGCATATTCTGTGATTCTTCCCCTCATGAAAAGTTGTTCAAAAGTGGTTTTATCCAGTTGAAAAACCAAAGAAAGCCCATCCCAGAGATGCAAGGCTAGATTACTGAAGGTCCTTGSCCACCTCCCTTACTGCCATTTATCGACTGCTGAATTACCCTTTYTTTTTCTGTAAATCATAACCACAGCCAAGATGAGATGGATTTCTGCAAGATGACTTGAAAACTCACTTARTATTCCTAATGTAACTAATACAGAGTAATGTTATTTAAATAACATTAGTCATTTGATGTGGAGATAAATTTTCAGCTGCAGAGAGACCTTAATAGGATACATAAGATGTTTAAAGAAACCTCAGTCTCAGCAATGGAAATGAAATTGCTGTGGAGAAGGAATTTTTACTCTAGAGTTGGGATTTTCAACCTTTTGGGTTCTTTTTTCTTGATAATTGCTTAAATCATTAAATGTATTTCTGGGGGTTTAAAATATCTCATTACAAAGTCAGTGTTACTAAATAAATTAAAAAATGGTTTTCCCCCAGAAACAGAGATAACAAGAATTACATCATTAATAATTGATAGTTAAAAATTGTTTGTTGTGCAATGCCTTGTGGTGTGGCAATAGCATTTGAATTAAAGAAGTAAATTTGTCTCAAGGAAAGACTATAATTTCTAAAAATGCTGTCCTGCTATTGTTCGGGTAACACTTCCTGAATTAAAGGGAGTTCTCCTCATATAGTGTTTAATGTCTTACARTGGACCATGTAACAATGTACAGTGTGCTGCGGCTTTGTGGTTATTATTGAACAAAAATTCAGAATGGRTGTCCATCAGGCTGGCACCCTCAGGACAGTTCTGTCCCTGGAGCGATGAACTTTTAGCATGAAAACAGGTTCTGGAGCTGCAGATCCAGCATTCTTTCCAAGCACTGGCTCCTTGGGCCCAATATGCCACTGCATGCTCTTGGCAACTGAGGCAGACAAGTCATTTTTAGTGGATAATATGTTGGACTATGCTCTTAAAATAATTGGTGCTTTCTGGATTCCTCAGTTTCCCAGGATGTCCTTGATTGATGAGCAAAGACAGCCACTTTCACTCTGATAATCTAGTCCTTCCTAGACCATTAAAAAGCACTRATTGCTTTGTTAATTAAAGCTCTTTTTGACTTACAAAAACTTATAAGAAAAGACAAGAAAAGCAAACTTGCGTGATGTTAGTCATAGAGTATTTCCCCAGAGACATATGTTTTCTCAAATTTGGTGCATTGGCATACCRCATGGGATCACAAACACATTAATTATTAATGGAGGTAAAAATGGTGAATATTATATTGATCTGTATCTTACGTTTACAGTAGTTTTCATAGAAATTTACTTTAATAACAACCATTCTGCAAGTCAATTTCTTTGTTAAAGGGTTGTGTTTTAAACTTGGCTAATTAAACATCATCTTTCTGTTACAGGTGATCTGTGCAAAATGCTCCGAGTTTAAGCCACTTGCAGATAACAGCCGCCATAATCGAGTGTGTAAAGAGTGTTTCCTGCAGGTTCCAGCAGGCCCGTGCAGCCCTGGGGTGGAAGCAGTTGGAGAACAGAAGAAAAGACTAACAGCAGAGGTACAGCCTTAGGCTAAGAAACTTTGTGAGGCTCTCTCTTTTTTTAGTGTATTTATTAAAAACTAATCAAATTGGTTTTCTATGCCATCATGATGTTTATTCCTCTGACTTATAATTCACATTGAACACACCTGGATGTGTGCAGCCTGGATGCTATTTGTATATGGTGAGCGTTCATCATAGGATGCTGATCACACAGGGATGCATACAGGTTTGGCAGCTAAGCTTCATCTTCCAAAGTTGCAAAAAAAGAGGGARAAACCTCTGGCTTGTCTTTATTATGGTCCATTTCCAATCTTGAGCTGCACATAATAACTACTCAAAAAAAATGTTTTTTCACTTTTAATTCCATGTAGTAGGTAYTTTTGCACTCCTTATTTCACATCCTGTCAAAATATATTGAAATTAACTTTTTTCTTAGTTGATTAGTTGGACACTGGGACAGACTCCCCAAGGAAGTGGTCACAGCACCAAGCCTGACTGAGTTCAAGAAGCATTTGGACAACTCTCAGGCACATGGTGGGACTCTTGGGGATGTGCTGTGCAGGGCTAAATGTTGGACTTGATGATCCTTGTGGGGCTCTTCCAGCTCAGCATATTCTKTGATTCTGTGATTGCACAATGACATCCTTCTGGAAGACTGTGATGATTCACTGGAATTTTCTCAACCCTACTATAATGTAGGTGCTTTCCTCCAAAGAACGATATCCACAAGCCACACTGTGTAAGCTGCTGCTTTACCATTGTCAAAGGTATCACCAAACTTTTCATCCTGAGAGCAGCACATCCTACCCTCATTTTTTACGGGAATAAGAAACATGTTGGCAAACTGTTTTTTTTAATCTTCACCCACAAAACTGAAACTATTTTTTAGCTAATTGGTTTTTAGACCATGGGCAGAACTGTGAGTACCATTACAAGCCATGCTTTTCATGGGCCACCTCGAAGAAATGGGGTTTATTTATTTCACCTCAAATACAGCGAGAAGTGGGTAGATAATGTTAAAGAGGACATTCATCTTAATTGGAAGTGGATCCACAAGGACATCTGATTCTTGAAAGAGCCACTGACACACTGCGAACTTAACTTCACTGCCAGTTATCCTTCCCCCACAGGCTGACCTTCACCATTCTGCTCTGAGTACCTCATGTAAAATGGGGGAATAGATGCACCCTATATTAAAAATCACCATATCTTGAAAATYCTTTCTGGAAGCCACTATTTGGAGCCATTAGGCTTCCTCCCAGCCTTGTCACACSTTGTCCTACCACTCATCATACCAAAGTATCTGGAGACAAGATGGGCTGTAAGCAAGAAGCATGAATCTGCAAGTGCAGGCTCAGAGSTCCTGTAGTAATCTCCCTCAAATAGGGAAGTTTAAGCTGGATATCAGGGAAAAATTCTTCCCATAGATGGTGGTCAGACACTGAATAGGCTCCCCAGGGCAGTGGCTCSCCAGGGAGCTCAAGGAGTTGTTTGGACAATGCTGTCAGGGATGCACAGGATGTCTGTGCAAGGCCAGGAGTTGGACCCGATGATCTTGTGGYTCCCTTCCACCTCAGGGGATTCTGTGGTTCTGCGATTCTTAAACTCTGTTGCGCTCTGCTCTCCAGCATGTTGGTCTTGTTACAGGCTAATTAATGAACCTGAGCAGGCAAACTTACACCAGCATGGTATCCCAGAGTGAACCCTGCTGTTTGGGCGCTTTGTCAGCTTTCTACTCAAACACGTCCAAGATATGAACAATAGAGTGGGGTAAAGCTGCAGGTCCACATTGCCCTGCCCTGAGCTGCCAGGTCTGCAGAGCACAGAGAAAGTTCTGGCTGATCCCATCAAAACCTTCAGATATGGTATCAAATATTGCCCTCCGCAGCAGGGGGATGGAATGAGATTGTTTCTACRTTCCCTTCTGACCCAAACCATTCTGTGATTTTATGGTATATGCTCCAGCTATGCCTACAGATGACAAGCTCTTCATGGGTGTCAACACAGTCTGTGGKATCTCACAACAAACTTAAAGCACTCTTTCAGTAGGAAAAGTTTCAGGTGAAAACCTGCACCTTTGCTGGGAAGAAAGAGCACTGTTAATCTGAAAACCTGAGACGCAAATGTGACCCATGGCTTTACTTCAGCAGGCAGATTGTAGCGAAAAGCTGCAAAAACCCAAGGAAGTGTCATTTTTTCTTCTTCTGCTCAGGCTTCTAGTTTTTTTGTTAAATCTTCAGAGGGTGAGATAAAATGCAAGAAAGTCAGTGTGTAGAAAGAAAAGATCAGTCAGGCTTTTTCTTTCCCTTATATTTGCATTAAACTTTATTAACAAGCTTAGTAGCAGCTAAGGAGATTCAGGAGGCTTCTGCGCAAATCCTAATGTGAACAGGAATTTTGATTTTATTTGCTTTCTATCAGAACACAACCGTTTCTTTTCAATCTTTTTTTGCACTTTGGCTCCATCAATGTACAAAAGGATCTGTTAATTACACCCTTTGCATTAATTTGAAGTCATCTCCCATCCTACTTTGTTAAGCAAGAAATGAGCTGCATCTTCTTAATTACCATTCTCAATTTACTGGGTGGAAGTTGAATTTAACTTCATGTCCGCTGGGAAGGGTGGTTCAGCCTCTGCCTCCGTTACATRGAATTTTTATGCTATTTCTTTATTGTATATAATAATTATTAATTTTTTATTTTGTTATAGCCTATCCAACATTTGCCCTGCAGTGTTATTTGACTCTGCACAACTTGAGTATTTGATACTTAATTCTAAGTATTTTGCACACTTAAACATCAATGGAAACAGTTCTGTTTTCTTTTTTTTCCCCTTTATCCAGAAGCAAAGCATCCTTGCAGCTGAAAACAGCCTCTTCAGCAGCTACCTCCAGTTCCTTGAAAAAGGGAAGACTTGGTATAAAATGTGGGTGACCATCCCCAAGAGTGAACCTCTTGTTCTGTATCTGCAAGGAAGCAGCCAGGTAAGATGGCATTTGTGAGGGTTAACACACAGAAAAAAATAAGCATAAGTTTAAATATGTCAAGCTGAGAAATGGGTCAAAGGATTTGGTTTGGTTYCTACAACAAAACTGAATTTTCTATTCTGGATGTAGCACAAAGCCTCAGCAATTCAGATTACCTTGTTACCTGTACTTACCGCTGATACAGTTGTGAGCAAATATTAAAGCTCATTGCTTTTCCCTTCAAATTTTTAGGGRAAAAAAAGGGCAAAACAGGGATAAGTAGGTTATGCTTCAGCTTTTTTATTGGTTTCAGGTGGGTATATTCAATGTGCTGTCATTAGGGAAAACACTTTTGTGTTAAATATATAGAAATGCAAAGGGGYCTGGACGTTGCGATTGCTGGTTCAAGCTTTTTTTTTTTTTTAAACCTAGTTCTGGGTTAATGGGATAGAGGAATTTGTGAAAATGTAGATGTTCTTCAGCCTGAAAAATGGTAAAGCTCCTTATCATAGTGTTATGGGGTTCTATCTTTACTTGAAATACTTACATTGATATTTCAAGAATATTGTATTCTTGAAATACAAGAATTTTTTGTCTCTTAACTGTGCTGTTGAAGMTAACTGGAATTTGTGTGTAATGAAAGTCAAGGGATAGAAACRTGCAGATCCAAAATAGAACTATCAGTCATGCATTCTTAGCATAAAAGAATGACAATGCTGAAATAAGATTCCCCAACTCCAGTTTTGTATTTGGCATTTGATACATTTATATACAGCTTTGGTTTTCTCTTGTGGGAGAAGATGGAATGGGTCTGAATTCAGTCAGCAATTAGCCTGCTGTAGTTGTAGTGATAAGGAGGTTTCCTTTTTATTAGCATCTGTTTGTGGCTAGAAACAGTTCAGGAAATCAATTTTCCCCATGATTTTACAAAGCATTTCAGAATAAGACTCATCCTGTATCTGATTTTCAACAGGTACTATACATTGTCGCTGGAGCTGTGTTCATTTTGCTGCTTGTCAGCAGGAGCACCTCTGGCTTTAAACAAGTTTGTATAATGTTTTAAGCATAGTGTTCAAAAAGGCTGAAAGCTTGAATTTGGAGCTTCAATCCTTTGGCTCCATCTATGGTTCCAGCGCCACATTGGGTAAGCTTCCCATTCATCCTGCAGGCAGCGAGTTGCCTGGCTTCCTTCCTAGTCAGCGGGAGATATGTGGCTGAACTTACACATTGAAAAAGCAAACAACCTCAGACAAGGCACAAAAACAAAGGCAAACAAATCCAGTCTTTGACTCTCAGTGGAGTCCAGGTCTAGGGAAAGGAGCCATGCTTTCAAAAGCCAAGCCGAGAGAACAGCCTCACCCACARAACATTTAAACTGATGTGTAAGCTGTGCCTCAGCCAAGTGCCAGTGCCCTGTATCCACAYAAACCAAGCCAGATTGTCTTACACTTGGGCAAAGAGAGTGGGAATAGACAGAAAGAGGTTTAAATTCTCTGGCCTTCCTCACACAGAAACAACTTGCGTCATCTAAGAGGTGGCAGGGATGAGAAGTTGAGAGGAAGCAATACCCCTTACACAGTATGATTTAGAATTTATCCTACTGTGCAATTGATTGTTGCAGCACAGCACAAATAATAATCCATGGACAAAAATTACCTGCATTCAGTGCAAACAGAATGGTGCTCAATKCTGCAGGCCCCACCTGACAGTCAAAGCTGCACATGGAAGCGGAGGAGCTTCTCTGCTTCAGTTGCTGGGTACTTTGTCCATCTCCTGCCAAATTTGATCCTGAGCCTTTGCTGATATTATTAGTAAGATCCTGTTTTTTAGGGGAAAACGGTGCCTTTGACACTGATTTTCAATTTTATGGCAGTTACATTTCAGGTGTAAGATAAATCTCCCAATAAGATGTCAAGAAAGCAACAGGACAAGGTTATCTGTCTTACATTCCAAAAACAGGATTTGCTGTCAGGAATGAGGCTATAAACAACAAATGTGAATCCTTTCTTCAAGGGCCTGCTGTTCCCATTTGTGTACCTCAGTTTGCCCAACTGCAGGAAAAAACTTCAGAAGCAAGAAAAACTTCAGAAGCAAGTCCTATTCCTTGATATTAATCCAACGTTCTTGTTAGTTTTAGTTTACGTAGGATACACTAGACTTCTGAGGAGAATCTCTTCCAGAGCTTTATTACTGGTGTCTGAATGTCTAGAATCAGTTGGGAGCCACTCATGTGCTTAAATATTATTTTTCCAGTCATAGTTCTGTTTTGTAGAATCACCTCAGTGGATCTCACAGACCSCTTTATACCTTCAAAGAAGCATTTCAGTGCCTTAGAGGTGTCTTTTGGGAATAATATTACCAACAAAAGAATTAAAAGTTGTGAAACCTTGAATAAACCATGACTGTAGAAGTTTGAAAGTTGGGGCATTATTGTTAAGAAGAAAAGAAAGACTAGCTGCCTCTTGGGAAGAAGGAGAAAACCTGAAGAAGGAGAAAACCAAAGCTGAATATGGAGCTTTGAATAAAGTGAAAGCTTCTTCCTCTGCACCCCGGTCCTCACACCCAAGAAGGGACGCTAGTGCGGGTAGAAACATGACTCACAGATTTAAAATAGCAAGAACACTGCTCTTTTGCTTTAGATTCTTGTTCCCAGAGAATGAATGCATTGCCTGAGTGTTTGCAGTTCAAGTCTTGTATAAGACTTTATGCATGAGGATTAATTCCCAGCTTGTTTAGGTTTGAGAATCATACAAATTTGATTTGTCTTCAAATGGAGACAGAATCTGTACAGCTGYTTGCCGGGTTTGTCTCAATGAAATTGTAGGAGTTTGCTTATAAGCAAAGACCAAGTGTAAAGAGCAGCAGTTTTAAGAGAAATTAGTGCTGTCTTTTCAAGGGCTTCACCTGGAGCTTCTGCCCCTGTTGGTCTTGTAAAATGCACAGCTACTTGCAAAGCTCTGACATGAGCTTACCTAGTGAGACATGCAAAGTTTAGGTTTCCAGGCTAGCTAAAAGAGTAATGGATTGTGGAGAAATAAGAAGGGTAAAACCAGTATAGTTAGAGCTAGTATAYATCTGTATATCAGATCAAGATTGATTCAAGAGAAAATTTTGCTTTATAAAGAAGAAAATATTTCCATTCATCATGTAAATGTGATTTACTTTTAGAAAATAAGGGAGTAGCTGAGTTTGAAATTGAGCTCAGGGTTTATGAGAAGGTGTTTTGTTTTTTGTTTTTTTTGCTTGCGTGTTGACCCTGCTTAGTAGAAGCTTTACCCAGACAAAACTCTGCCTTGCCCTTTTTTGGTCCTGAAGATCTTTGCATCCGTGGAGTCTCTCAATGACTTATGCAAGGTTAGAGTTTAGATCATGAGTGGTAAAGGATGAGTTTGGGTAAAAAAAACCCAGGGGKTTTCTGTTTTTTCTGCCTACTCAAAAGTAGGGGGGGTGGGAAACGTTGGGGGAATATTACAGTGGTGCCATTGGTAGGTCACTYTTGTATAAGAGAGCTCATACCCTGCAAAGGGCTATGCAGTGCAAGAGGCATACCTGTATACAGGGTGCCTGAAATAGAACTGCCTAGGTGGTGGAACCGAGTTGTCTATTCCCAAATCTTAAACTCTGTATGTTGCAATAGCTGTAATAGAGCAATAAATACATGCTGCTGTAATGACCTAGATAAATAACCTGTGTTGTGCTGCTGAGAGTCAGGATGAGTGCATAGTGCTTGTGATTGCTGACAATATTGCACATCCACTCGATTTTTATCTATCACTGAACTTACTGTCAGAAGAGAATTATTGTAATTAGACCTAAAGTGAAGCTCTTTGAGCACTGGATATTTTGGCTTGATGAAATACCAATATCATGCAGTCCTATCTGCAACAGCATGCAGAAATATTTTTTAAAAAYACAGTCCAACCAGCCAAATCTGGTAGGTTCTTAAAACTAGACCATGAATCTTGTCTCTTGTAAGGCCTGTAAATCCTACTTACATGTTCAGTATAGGGCTGGAATTCCTCATGGGTCCATAACAGGCCCTGGATTTGCTGGGCGTCAGGTAGAAGGGAAGGGCACAGTGGCAAAGGACATCCAGAGATGCTGCTGTTCCCAAAGAGAAGTCTGGATTGGGGATGGGGTATTCCTCAAGGCCAAGTGCTTCACCTTTRCCTGTCAGTAGTGCAGCTTTCCAGAGATAATGTAAATCACTTCCTTTTGGATCAGGCAGGTACAGATAAAGTGCCAAAGGCAGCATATTAAGAAAAGGGAGGATTCAAGACCAAAGGCAGACTGCTTAATTTGCCTGTGTCTGCTCATGTTGGGTAGGTGCAACACATACAACTCAATCAATTTGCTCTTATGGTGTACTTCGTGGCTACAGACAGCACCATTTGTCATTGTCATGGGCAACCTACAATTTTCCATGTGATAAGTCTGAATGTCTACTCTTCCAAGACCAGTGAAACAGGCATGGTTGCATTTGCATGTGCTCTTGTGCGTTTGTGTTCATCAGTCCCATGTTTGCTTGCTTGAACAGTGCCACGTGTTCAGGAACTGCCCTGTACATGCCAGTGCTGCATGGGCAAAACCATCCTGTTTGTAGGGATGTTGCTGTGGTGTCAAGGAATAGAAACTGTGCTGCATTTAGGACAACAAGTTACATTCAAATGGGAACTGAATTCTTTAGTGTTTGGCCTAAAGCTGCCTTGAAACTCACTGAATAGTGCTTAATCTTCAAGCAGTTGGACTCTGGCATTTTTGCATGACAATAACAAGCAATCGATGAATAAATCAAGGAGCCTGTATTGATTTAATAAACTGTGATGTATTTTTGACTCTATGTTCCTTCCTTAGTTAATGCGTGTGTTTGCATTGATTTGAGCAGTTTTGATACTTAAATTACTTTAGACAAAGCGTTAGAAAAGTAGGCATTTTTTGGCCGTTGTTCTGAGAATTTTGGTCCTCTTCCCGATTTACCAAGCCATCTGCATTTGCTGTGGGCTGACAGAAGGATGATTTTGCCACTTCTCTGTGGGGTGCTTCATTAGTTCTGGTATGGGGCTGCAACATAAGCAGCTGCCACAGAAGGTCACAGCTTTGCACAGATGCTTGATGCCTGTGTGATTCAGACTTCCATTTGGGGACTCATCTTTAGAAACACTTTGTTGGGAGCAGTTGAAGAGGATGCTTAGCCATGGCATACCCTACATTATTAAAATATGTCTTTCCTGAGAGCTTAGGAGAGRAGTTGTTTGATATTCAAGATGTGACTGTTAGAGAGCTGTATCGCTCCTTRGATCAGTGAGTCCATCTGGCCTTTAAAGGCTGGTCAAGAATTTAAACACTAGCTTCCTTGACAACTCTCAAAGGCATCATAAGTGACTGAAAATCAAAAATTCTCTTTCAAAGACTTTTCCCTTGCACCTTTAGTTGTCTTGGTGTCTCATAGGGTCGAGCTTTACTTATTTGCTTCCTTTTAACCAATCCTGCAAAATATCCCATGATGTTCAGAGGGGACAATACCAAACTCTTCTCAGCTGGATCCCATTGCCTGAACCTAATACAAAGGGAATTTTGTAAAAGACACATGCAYAAGTTACATGAAATTATATGAAAATCCCCGGCCTATATTTACTGTGAAAGGAAATCAGTGAATAGAACATCAATAAATCATTGCTTTTTGTTGGTTTAAGTTGAGCAGTCAATACTGCCTCTATCATGCTTTCTACGCTGCASTGCGAAACAAGGAACCAAATGCACGTGCACCTGGAACTGCATCCATGTGCTTCCTGCAGTGTGTGCCTGCCAGTTCCATGCAGTGTTCCCCCATTCCTCCTATTCCAAATAGCATTTGTTCCTGAATTTTAACAATTGTTCTCTCTCCTGTAGGATGGACGAAACCCACGTCCTATCCCTCTGCCTGGCTACGAAGTCAGTTTACCAGGTTCTGGTGAGAAGTTTGAAGTGAAGCACATTTTTAAGCTTTGCCAGTCCCATCAAACTCTCTATTTCAGTGCGGAAGATGAGGAACTGCAGATGAAATGGATGGAAATTCTCACCAAAGCTGCCAAAGGGGAGACTGAAGATACAGCTGAAGGGCTCAGCAGCCCATAGAGCAAGTTTCATTTAGTTTCTTTCCTACATGCTATAAACCATCACTTGAATTTGATACTCATGGCACTTTGGAATCTGTATGGCTTTATATTTTCATGTGTCTGCATAGGAAATTCAGTGGTTTCTCATCTTTTATTGTACATTTTTCACGTACAGTAGTTACCTGCCATATATTATGTTAAAGGAAAAAGTAGTTATAGTTGTCAGTGGTGTCAATGCTGGATTTAAAACAAAAGACAAGGAGCAAAGCATTAATTTTAACAAAGGTAATGGAAAACCACCAGTCTTTTGTTTTCCTAAATGTGTATTTTCCAGTTATTTTGATTGCTGTTGAGTGCAGGATGTGTATAATCTGTGATTAGTTCTATAAATGCTGCCTTTTAAGTTAAATGTTGTAAAGGCTTGTGCTGGCCACTGACATTCCATTCTCTGCCTCTCCCTCCTGGTAAGGTCTTTGTGACGTGTGAGCAATGTATTGAGTATTTTCCCGTTGCTAAAACTATGTCTCTGCTATTTTGAGATACCTGTTCACAGGACAAATATAGCAGAAGGGACTTCTAAAAATGACTGCAAATGGTGCAGAATAGAACATTAAGAAGCCTCATTGATTTTAAGCATTTATTATATCAATTGTTTTCTTTTGGAACCAATACGTTTCTTCCTTATATTGGAACCCATTTTGATGTAAGTGAACAAACATTTTATACTGCAAACTGGGTTATGATTAATAAACAAGAACATTKTTAGTACACACCATACAAAACGGTGATTTTTTTTTTTGTATTGGTTAATTTAAGTGGCCTAGATTTTATTTATATAATTTGTAAATAATGTTTCATAAGTATTTTAAGAATTTTTAAAAGACTTCAGCTAATTAACAGGATTTAGTGCACAGTATAAAAGATATTTGTATGAACTGAATTTGTAATTTAATTTTCCTGTTCACCTGTTTTTGTCTTATTTTGAAACGTGAATGGTTATCTATTTAAATAAAAACTCCTGCAGTTAACTCCTGAGCCAGATTTCCAAGGCACAGCAAAGATTAGGTCAACATTTAATATAGGTTAAAAAAAAATATAAAAAGTCCAAAACAAACAAAAAAAAGGCATGTCTGTTCCTAGTGGTAGTAAGCATGTAGTATCAATCAAAATGAAATAAAAGTTGTCACAGTACTGTATTTTTAAATGTTTTGGTTTAACTTTTGTTTTCTCTTCAGCGTTCTACATTTTCTGATATTGGTAGAGGTGAAGAAATGCTCCATACAGACAGAGTTTGTTAGGATTGTCGAAAATTATTGATCTGCATCAGTGAGTATTTCTTGGACTTAGAGAGAAGGACTTGTCCTTTTTTGGGGTTTGATTTACTTTTTGCATTGGTGTAATAAATCATATATCTGAAGTCCACAATGATAAAAAAATTAGAAGCCATGTATTTGATTATCTACTGGGAAATTTTCATGAGACTTGCATCTTTTCTCTCCTCCTCWCCCACTCTCTCCCAACAGTCAACACACAAAAGATTTCTTGAAAAGTAGAAAGGAATTCTTTCCAGTGTGTGTTATTTCTTCTCCMAAGCTTCCTTGAAAATATAATGATGTAGAGTGCTTGCCTTGRAAATTTATTCATTTAGTAACATTTCTGGTTTGGAGGTGGGGTTTTGTTTGGGGGTTTTGTTTTATTGGTTTTAGTTTGTTTAGTTTTAAGTTTTTCCTTTTACTCTGCTTGCTTGGTTCTTTTTCTTTGTTATTGAGAGAGATGGGGAGGGAGAATGATTAACCAAAACAAACCTAACACATGTTAATCCATCTTTCATTTTCTATTTTTGTTAATTGACAAAAAAATCCTTTGGCACACTTTTTTCCCCAATTTTTTAAATTTATTTTGCTACTTTTTTATAACTAAGCATGTCAAAATACACATCTGACTAATTTTAAAACAGTTACAGAAAATATCTGTAGTTTTCCTGCAGTGTTGACCTCTGGTGACATTTGTGTCAAGGTTCTCATGCAACAGTTTTGTTCCTGGAACCTCTTTCCACTTTCAGGGGACACAACAAGGAACTGCCAGGGGGAATCTCTGCTTTATCACTAAGCCCCTAATTATCAAGAGCTTTTATAGTTTAAAGCCAGCACTTTAAAACCTATCTGCAAAAGTCCATCTTGTAAGAATACAGRGAACAATCACTTCAGACTTCCTCAGACCCTGTTTAGTTCATGTATCCTGRCACATCAACAAAGTAAGCTTTTTTGGTCTATTTGTTTGATTTTTAACCTCTCAAACCTAAAAGAAAGTCTGAGATGACGGCAGCCTAGTTCACATGATGATAAACAGCCATGCCAAAGTTGCAGTGAGCTAAGTCAAGGTGGGGTCCCTGAGCTTTAAGAATCTGCCTTCTCCCTGTCTCATTTTATAGCTGTACACTCAAATCTAAATCCTGGCTGGCAAAGGCAGGGGCTTGGGGACCRCTCTGGGGGAGCATCAGTGTTTCCTATCAAGCAATGCTCTTCCCTAGGGTTTGATTACTGTCAGTCGGGGTGCTGCTCACAGGAAGCAGTGATCAGCCTCATTCGAACATTCTGTTGATGGAATTGAAATGTTTGTTTAAATGATCCATTGAATGAAGAGTTGTAACCRTGAAACTCATGATATTGGTCAGTGGGATGAGGGAAGTGATGGGGAGTATTTCGTAGCTGAGTAGCTCAGAGGAGGACAATAAAAATCTCAGGATTTTTTTAATGGTTTAGGAAAGAAGAAGGAAAYCCTTATCCTGGAGAATCACTGGATCTCCAGAATTTTGTCTACTAATGGAAAAGAACCTATGTCGAATAATAAAGCTTCAAGTGTTACTTTATTCTSAAACAATTATTTTATATTGTTTTCGAACCAGCTCTGAAATTAGTAGAGTATCTTTATTCATTTATTTTCTTGTTCGAAAAAGGAGAATAAGGACATCAGTTTAACAGGCAGTTGTCAAGGCACAAAGTGAGCTCCTAGCCATGAAGAGATAAATACTACATTTTAATAGCTCTTATTCATATGGAAGGCAGCAATACTTTCTTTCCATTCTTTGGGATAAGGTAACAAATAATTAAGAGTTTTCTTGCCTATTTTACATCCTAGCAAGTTTCCTAGAACCAGCTGCCCAGCAATACTGAAACTGTAGATAAAGTGGTTGATGTCTCCAACAGCTGCTTTCCTTCCCTTGTGTCCTTTCACCAGCACAATGGAACATTCACTGTTCAATACAAATTACTCTATCCCAAAAACAAGCAACTTCCCTTTTTACTTACCTACAATTTCTCTTTCTATGTTCTTCATTGTGGGGTATGGARAGGAACTTCTGTCTGAGTTTTCACTTAGCTGGGCACTCTGTGAGAATCTTGGTGGATGTGGGAGTTTTCATGCTACTAAAAAATGAAATCATGCTAAAACAAGCTTTTTGGGGAGCAGTTGCTGGCTGTGCTTGCAGATTCTGTGTGAGCTGTAGTCACAGCAGATTAGGCTAAAGGAAAAATTCTCTTGACTGTCTCTGAAATAGAGCTTTAGGAAGCTGTAACTTGCCACTATGGATGACTTGCTCAAATGCTGCAAAACAAACTTGACCACCTTAGAATTGCTACATTTGAATATCAACACTGTACAAGAGTSTTACTGAGATAAATCTTATCAAAGTTGTTCTACATTCAGACACCAAATACTCACAGGAATAAATTAGATTAATTTCACCAGTGCATTTGAATGAACCTAGGAAAAATCTGGTTTTGCAGCAGCATGTGCTTGCAGTGTGCATGGATCAATGGTGAGTCATGTTCAGCTTGAGAAGGAAACAAATGGAAATCCCAGTAATTTACAGGGACTCTGTTGTTCTTGTGTCTAGATCACACATGCTGTGTTGGAAAACTCTTAATTCCCAAGTCCCCAAATTTGCCACATGGACCTGTTATTCTTGCAAATATTGAGTAACTTCCCAATATTTCTGGAAGATGCTCTGCAGATGTGGGAGTTTCTTAGTTCCCTGGCTGGATCAAAGAGGTTACATCTCCTCTGCAGTAAGATATTTAAGTCTGAAAAGGAAGAGTCATTTATCCCAGCATCTCACAGTGGG
Organism: Malurus melanocephalus; assembly: GCF_030028575.1. Taxonomy (NCBI): domain Eukaryota; kingdom Metazoa; phylum Chordata; class Aves; order Passeriformes; family Maluridae; genus Malurus; species Malurus melanocephalus. The sequence goes on along the minus strand of NW_026623766.1, from coordinate 144,485 downwards.
CAAGAATCTGTCAAGACTTTTACCCTGTTACAAGAATTAGCCATTTGCTCTGTAAGTTTTTGTGCCATAGGGGTCTGTAACTTGCAAAAAGAAGGTAAACTGGAAAATACAGTGTTATCCCACTTGTAGTACTGGAAAAGATTCTTTCAGATTCCAAGCTAAAAGTGGAAATGTTTGGTATGAAACTGGTAGGAGCTGACTTCTGAGCTGGGTAAGAATAGCTAAACACATGTCTTGGCCTTGTGCATGTGTTATTGATTTSAGTCTCCACCTAGGGAAGCACATTTTTGACTTGATAAAAGGCCCAGTATTAGCTCTGATTATACTGAAGCTGTGGAGGGATTTCTGGAAGTTTTAACTTTCAACACTTTGAAATGTGGTGTCAAGTTAGAGAAGTCTGTGTGCTTTGGGCAAATGTGGAAGCATTGGGATGTTTCCACAGGCAGCCATGGATAGGAATTTGTCTCAGGAACTCCAGTGCCATTGTGCTGTCCAAAGGATGGGCAGTACACTTATTTTTTTCACAAGGAAAATTGTACATTGGGTTTTCAGAAGTCTTTTTTTCATTACAATAAATTCTATTGAAACCACATAGCAAATAAAGGGAGCAACTCAGCAACAGAATCAAAATAAGAATGCCTTTGTACTGCAAACAATTTGAAATGGACATAAACTCATTGTGTGTGTGTACAGCTCCAGAGCGAGGTAGGACTTCAGGGGTGATGGTTCAACAGCTGGGGAAAGGGGATCAATAACAGGCTAGTTTTGTAGTAAAATTTGATATTATAGAAGATAGAAAATCTGAAGCCTACTGCTTAGGCTGTGTCAGAGACATTGCTAAAATAATGACCATTCCTGTGCTCATTCATTTCACCTGGGCAGAGCTAGACCTATTTCCTGAACCTGAGTGCCCAGAGAAGAGGGTATAGACCATGTGCTCATCAGTTTCATGAGGAAACTCCTTTAGAAAGTCAAACTCCAAGTCTTTCCTTGTTAACTAGTTCCATATAGCATCGAATTCTTGGAACTGGGTGGCAAAAGATCTCCTTGAAGTCAATAACAGGGTGAGATTGGATTGATTTAATCAGCCATTACGAGCATGTCTGCCTGAGTTTGTCAGTGGTGTGTGACATGGGGCTGTGTCCACTTGTGCTGCTGTGTATCAGTAGGAGGGGTACTTSCCATACTGTTCATAAAAGCAAAGCTTACAGGTAAGTGGATTGCAAAAGAGACCTAGGACATAGCTGTAATCATCTCACAGTCATTGCACAGAATGACACACTGGAGAATAAGAAGAGTAACAGCCTCAGTTGTGTGGATCTGAATCCTTGCAGCAGCTCATCCTATGCACTGAATGRCATTGCAAGACCTGCAGAGAAGGAGATAAAATTAAACCTACAGGCAAGAGACATTCTGAACATGACCTAGTTCTGAGTCTAGTTTTGCACTGCAATGTTTCTCAAGTAATTTCAGGAGACTGGGAAAGTGCTGAATCATTTCTGCTTAACAAAATATTGTTGTAAGCCCATTTTGGTTATCCAAAGAATTGCAACAGCAAAGATTTCTGCTATAAGCTAATAAATAAAATGGTTACAGGATGTTATCAAATAAATTACCTTTAGGAATTGGATACAGGTGAGCCCTACCAATGGTTTTGCTCAATTAATGGTCATGTACTTGTGTGTGACTGGAGCTGAGGAGTGATCAGGCCGGGTACCACACAGCCTATGAAGGAATTCCCAAATTCATACTGGTTGGTCCTTTTAAATAAACTGGTTGGTCCTTCTTTAAATAAAGAAGGGAAGAGCCCTTACAAAGCTCTTGTGTCCACAGATATGGCTGAAGGCAGTCAGATGAGCGAATGTGCTAGAGCCTGTGATAACAGGTGGCCAGAGCTCCCAGAGACATATTTGAGCATTACATTAGGGAATGTACTGCAATGTAAGGAACCACAACAGGGTGTGATCACCCATGAAGATTATTGGCTCYTGCCAGAGCGAGTACAGAGGAGACCACAGAGATGCTCTGGGGGATGGAGCCSCTCTGCTCTGGAGCCAGACTGGGAGAGCTGGGGRTGCTCAGCTTGGAGAAGGGAACAATCCAGGGGGACCTCAGAGCCCCTTCCAGTGCCTAAAGGGGCTCCAAGAGAGCTGGAGAGGGAYTGGGGACAGGGGGTGAAGGGACAGGACAAGGGGGAATGGCTTTCCATAGCCAAAGGCAGGGATAGATGGAATATTAGGAATAAATTCTTGTCTGTGARRGTGGTGAGGCCCTGGCACAGGTTTCCTAGAGAAGTGTGGTTCCCTGGAAATGAATCTGTTAGGAACAAGGTATCTGTCCACTTCATATAAGGAAGGATCTCTCAGTCTCAGGTAAGCGACCTCAAACCTAGAGAAGCGTCCCAGCTCAAGGGGAGGTCACCACCATTCAGCCGTGCTACTAGGCAGGAAGAGCTCAAGAAGGCTCACTCAGGCTGATATATTTATGGGACAAAGTAGTTGGGTCCTAGCATGGAACTCCATATGCCTACATGACAGCTCTCTTGATAAATGACAGTTCCTTGATAAATGAGCCCTGGAAAAACCACCTGCTATCGAGATGTTAAATACTCAATGTTTCTCAATGCATTGATGCTCAGGGAGTCGCTGCTACGACTTGGGCTTTTTCCTCCTTTGTAACCTGCACTAAACTTGCCGGTTCAGTTAAGGGGGTTGACTGCATCTGTCACACTGACCTTTAAAAACCTTTCAACATACAGAAGAAGACAAAAGAGGGACAGGATGCCTTACAGAACCAAAAGCTGGAGTCTTCTCAGAAGGGAAAGATTTTCTGTGTAGGGACTGATGAAACCGTGGTGCTGCCTTCAGCAAAGCTTAGTTCTTTTAACAGTCAGAGCAAGCTGAACAAATATAAAAAATGTAAATTTGTTGATGAGACAAACCTGGAAACAAAGATGATGACAGGGGTCTCTAAAACATACCACATTCTTGTTGAACTGACAAGTAAGGAAGAAAAATTACATTCTAGCAACAAAACAGTGGAGAAGATGCAATAAACATCTTCAGAATCAGCAGGAGTGCACAGAAACAGAAGAATGCTTCCCTCTTCTTTGGGCCATACACTTTCTGTCAGTTTTATTTTTCCTCTGCTTTGACTTACTTCTTGTCCCAAACTCTCTGAGTTRTGCATGTTCTACTCCTGCTGACAAGTGTCTTTCATAAGACTGTCTCCGTTTGAAAGACAGTTGTTTGCCGATGAAGGCAAGGACCCCCCTTGGAGTGGTGGATATGACCCCCCTTCCCTCCGAATTATTATAGCTTTGACAATCACGAGCTTTCAGGCAAGAATATGGGTAAAAGGGAATAACAGTTTTTACTAATATGTATAACAAGGTGAAACAAGTAACAATAACAATARCAACAACCAGCCCAGTCCCAAACTCAGTSACAGCCTTACAGAGACACASCCTYCCCTTTGATGCAGTTACRGTCYCAGTCGGCAGGGGCGCTGTTKGCTCTCTGCYGGGCAGGGCGGGTGCGATGATTCCCCGGAGGCTGCAGGGGGCGCTGTGGCRYGGGTCCCGGCTGGTTCAGATCTCCCGTGTGGCCAATGGTGGACACAAAATGGCAGAGGTGGATGGAGAAAAGTTTCTCTGCAAAACTCACAGTGGAAACGCCGATCTCAGTGCTCCTCTGGACAGCAAGAAACCCCAGRACGGCAAAGAGACGAGCAGAATCCCACGGCTGYGAGRTGGGATGGAGCAGGACTCAACCCCTGAAGCTGGAATCTCAGGGGGTCCCCRGCAAGGCACAGGGGAGAAGATCACCATGCAGCAAACAGGAACTCAATGAACAGAGACGTTGTGTTCCGCAGAAAAAAGGCAGGCCACCTTTCCCCCCCCCGAGCAGCTAGTGGGTAGCCCTCCTTCTCTCAGCGAAGCAGTGAAGGAAGTGAAGTTACCCCCCCACCACACAAAAACTCACACCCTCCGAGGGCTTAGCAAGATCGTTTAGGTGGGGCATAGGTATCATTGTCTTCACTAATCACCCAGCCATCAAAAGGATGATCTGGCAATCAGTGTATCCCAGCAACAAAAATGGGAAAGAAAAAAATCCCAAAGAAAGGGAACGAAAGGATAAAATCTTAACCCACAACAAAGACACTTTAGTAAGTCCCTGTTCATTAAATATACTCTGTCATCGCTACTGAGGTCTCAAATTTATGTCTTGGTGATAAATACCTGATGCTGCTCTTTGTCTTGTGCAAATGCATAACCATATTGTAAAACTGGAATTCTTCCTCTTCCTGCTGAACAACAGCTTTTTGTCTTTTAACATAGGTTACCTTATGCCTGATGTTGCCACTGAGTATTCTTCTACTTACTCCTCCTATCCCAAGGAGAAAAGAGGAACACATAGCTGAGCTCTACAGGGTATTAGTATTTTATGGGCCACAGTCAGCTGAGCTTTTGTGGATCACAGTGCAATGTCTTAAAGTTCTACTTTCCAGCAGGGAACTATTAAACACCATGCAGCCACAGATATGAAAGCCTGATAAAACCTATGCCTGTCCTGCACCTTGATGTGCCCAGCACTGTTCTTTGTGAACATTGGCTGAAATTAGTGCACATTGGTGTGGGGTTTCTATTTTGGGGCTTTTTCCAGCACTGAGTGCGCTGTGGAGACAGGAACATTCTTCCACTGTGGTGGGCATRGTGATAGTAATTTCAACTCCTCTAACCATGCTCAGAGAGGTTGTTGATGCCCCATCCCTGGAGGGGTTCAAGGCCAGGCTGGATGGGGCTTGGAGCACCCTGGTCTATGGAAGGTGTCCCTGTCCACAGCAGGGGGTTGAAACTGGATGATCTTTAGGTCCTTTCCAATCCAAGCCTGTCCATGATTCTGCAAGTCTCTCTTCCTGAGGTCTAGATCTCCAGAGACTCAGATTCAATGCCACTTCCCTTCCTACTTCTTCTCTATTGCAAATTAATATGATCTGGTTAATGAGCTGGCCTCAGAAGGCTGAGTTGCTCATAGTGCCTGGCAGAAAGAAGAACCTCAACAGTGTAGTGGAATGCCTGTGGCCAAAAACAAAATGAGCTCACAAAGCTGGCAGCTTCTAACTGGTTCTAGCTGGTACTCCTCATCTCAACACTATAATACTCCCAAAATTGCCATAAGTGAAAAATTTTTACTAGATGCCTACCAAGTCCTTTATTGTTCAGCAGTGTCATCTTTGAAAATGCTGGATATTTGTGTTTGTGTTTTGACAGTGGATTTATTTTTTTTTTTTTAATTTACAGATTTATCTCATTTTGATCTAGTAAGAACTGACAACATGTTGTTTGGATGATAATCACAACCATCCCAGTGTGACAAGCTTAAGCTCTTTTATTTTTATGTTTCTATCACCAACATACATAAAAATCTGTCCTGGGCATGCCATTTCTGCATAGAAAAGCTGAAATAACTGGCTGTAGTTCAGCTGGATACTAAAGCCTTGTGGGGCCTGAAGAGTCCATGAATGAAGAGAAAACAAGAAATTCTGGCTTCACCCAGTGCTGTGGGAGACAGTGAGATGTGTTAAGGTGCGTGTGTGTACCTCAATTCTGCCTGCAGTGTCTTGTCTGGCTTTTCCAAATTAATGTGCTTCACCAGTGCCACTGACCCAAACATATTTATGTACACCTACTCATCCTGTAGTTGAGTATATATTATTTTAATTTTTTTCCCAAATATATGAATTTGGAGATTGAATATATATGGGAATTTAAAAAATAAAAATTAAATTTTAAAAASTGAATAAAGAACATGGAAAATATTACAAGTGCTACTGACAGTGATCAGGTCGATGGGGAGGGTGARCTCCCGTCCTTGCTTTGTCCCTCAGCCATTACCTCCATCCTGCTCACCCATTGCTCATGGAGCAACTGTGCACCTCAGCAGGGCTTCCAATGCTCACCTTCAGCATCCTGCTTCAGGGAAAGGAGAATCATCCCAAAAGTAAATAACACATGAAAAACCAAGATTTCCATTCTGCTACTCATTTATGAGTGATAAAGTTTGTTTCAGGTGCTGATATTTTCTTCTTTTGCACCAGCATTTTGCTGCCTTAGAGCTCACCAATAATTATATCTCAGTACAGGAAATTGCCAATAATCTAAATGGTGTTTTCTAGTAACTGTCAACAATTGGATTTAATTACTGCCATTAGTACTTTCTGTAATGGCACACTTCATCGAGAGCTCTGCACAAGCATCAGATAAATGGAAAAGATAAAGAAAGCAAGAAAAGCAGCTGGTTGTGGAAGGACAAGAGCAATAATTAAAGAGTTTGAAGCTTTGTTTTGCATTGGCTTTCTGAAAGAGTTTTTTGTATTAACTGTATTTAATGCAACACTAAGTTAGAAGATTTTAGGTTTAATTTATTTTTGGTGTACCAGAAGAAATAAATAATGTCTTTTCATTAACAGTATTGGGGTTCAGCCACACCACTTCTGAACCAGTTTTGCATTTACACAAAGAACAGCTGATCTTGTCTGCAGTACAACCTTGAATTCAGCACTTCAGTATCTCARGTTTCCCTTTGTGCCCAAGGAATTTTTAGGTGTGGATTATTAGTTCACAGTGTACGGAGGACAAATGATATATTTAATAGCATTTTAATAGATCCAAATGCTGTTATTCCAAAGYTCATCAATATAATGCTGCTTTTGGTTAATGCAGAATGTGAGAATCGTGCAAACTGATAACAGACTGCACTACAAGAGGAAACAAGTATTTTGAGCTTAAGATAATGGCTTTGTTTGCAGCAATGGAGGAAATTAAGGTATTTCCCTTACTTATAGTTTCACAGTTGGAAACCATATCCTGGCTGCTTCAAAACTCGGCAGTAAAATTGCCATTGACCTCCCTTTCARTCTGTTTCCCTTGTCAAATACAACTTTTTCATTGAAGCTTTGAAACGCCCCAGCCCAGCAAAGTAGATGCTTAACTGTAYGGATAAATGTTCTGAGTCTAGAGAATTACCAACCTGCAGGGGGTTGAACACCCTCTGGTCAAAGCCAGGYGGAGAAGTGAAGTGGGGTTTAAATAAATACAGAAAAGTCTAATTAGGTCTCACTCTTCTTCATTTCCAAAGTTCTGATGAAGTAAGCCTGGAACACTTCTTTTTTTCCTTTTTTTTTCTTTTTCTCTTAAAAAGTTAAAAAGCCACCTAATTTTCCTCATTGACAAGTTCTAGTGTGTCTTCCTCCCACTGAGGAAAATAAAAGCAGACAAGAAAACCTTGTAGATGTTTTCCCAGTCTTGCCTGCAATTTGGAAAATCAGCTGGTTGCCTGCAATTCTGGAAAATTCACAGGTGTGGCAAGATCAGCTCAGGTAATCCTACAAATTCTGTGTGTGCCTGAATAACCTGTGATATGTATGAATTTCAGTCTGAGGTGAAAGCTGTGATCCTTGGAGAATTTGCCTTTCAAGTCGCTTTCACTAAAGCAACTGATCTGAGCATCATACATCCCACAGATTTACACCCTCCTCAGGGATGAATTTATCACCACATGGAAGCAAAACTGCAGATATTCCCTCTCCAGTGCCTAGCTAGAACTCCCTCCAAGAGACACCCTGACATCCCTTTCCTTCTTATCTCCATTGGAATTAAGCAGGTGCATTTAAAGGAGTGAGGGAGTTGGCATTACAGGATGAAAGCACCCAATGGGAGACCCTGAACTCTTAGTGCATGGTAAGTTATGGCTTCCATCCTTTCATGTTGTCACCTTGGGGACATGTGGTGTGGTTTACTGTTGCCTGCTTTTCTTGGCACACAGCCTGCCACACATCTGTTGGAGTTTCTCAGTAAGGTATCAAATCCTTTTTCTCTGGGGAATATAAATTTATTTTACTGAATAAGCCCAAGGGGGAGCATCTCATCAAGAAGGGGAAAAACGCTGACAGGTAAAGGCTTTCCTACAATTTACAACATTGTCAGGTCTTTTTTTTTTCTGGTAAAGGTTTCTTTTCCAGAAAAATACTCCAAAGAAAGCAGATGAGTTTCACTGGTTTTCACAGGATCAAAGTTGAACATTGTTTRTGCTGCTTTGCTGATACAGAAACCCCACTTGGTTTATAATTACAAGCTAGAAGAAACACCTTTTTTGATATGCAGATTTTTCAGTCATTCCAAGTATTAAAAGCATGCTGAAGAGGGAAGTGCTTGATTATGAGTTAACTTTGGTTTAGGCAAATTCTCTGGAAACAAATTCTGGTAACAGCTCAAAGGCTTCAGGCAGGGCTAAGCAGGTCTTGCTCATGCCCATGTGTCTACCTGTTTACAGCCTGCTTGATGACTTGTGACACCTCTTCTGCTCTTTTCTTACTCTTCCTCCTTTTGTCTCTGCCTTTGAACATGGACACTCTGGTTTACCTCTGTCTCTAGGCTTTCTGTCCTTTATGTGCCTCAACAGCACCAAGCATGAGTGGTCTGGGATGTTGGTTGGAATATTGTGTAGGAATTCAAATCTAGTCACAGATCCAACTTAAGTCTTTAAACTAGGGGATGAGTAATATTCTCCATTTCCTAATAAGAGTGCTGACTGTCCGTTTGAAGAAGGGAGATGAGCTTTTTTCTATGTTTACAGAAAGAAGATTGAGAATTATGTGCTTATCTCATTGAAGAGCTGTGGAAGCCACATCACTTCCCTCTGAAAATATCCAAATGACAAACCATACTTTACAAAAACCTCTTATGGCATCTTTCATTTTTTTTTTTTTTAAATCTTGTAGTCATAGAATCATGGAATCAACTGGGTTAAAAGGGACTTAAAGATCATCTCATTTCAACCCCTTTCCATGGGCAGGGACACCTAGATGATCATTAAGGTCCCTTCCAGCCCTTAACATTCTATCATTCTCTGATTCTAAGCAAATCAAGGGAAATGTGCTTAGTGAGCACATTATCAAAGCAACATGCAGTAATGCCATAGCAAAGCACCCTCAGAGAGTGGACCCAAGCTACAGAATGCTGTTGTAGGAGATTGTCCCTTGGTCTTCATTGATTGACCAGCACAAGGGTCCCAGCACASCAGTGGTGCTATGAAATCACAATCAAATCCCCTGAGAAATCACTACATGTCTCTGAAGGCTTGTCCTAAACTTACAGCTGGATCGAATGTTGTCCAGATGAAAGGCTGGAGGACTTGGACCTTTGTTTTATTCTCTTTCCTCATCTTCTCTCATTTGGAAGGAAGTGGGAACTACCAAAGCTGAGGAAATAGGAGTCACTGACCGCCTTTGTCATAAAAGCTGTAAGCTTTAGACGTTCCCTTGTCAGAAAAGCTGTTCTTCTGACCCTGCACTGTTCAGAGAGTTAGCACAGGGATTAAGCTTCCCATAAGTCCTTCTTATGCCTTTGTACTAGTGCATAAATAAAATTTAGGCCACCAATAGCCCCTTTCTAGCTTGGCATAGGGCTGAATTATATATGCGGCCATTATAAGACCAGAGAAAAAAATTTCGTTGTAGCAGCAGAAGTTAAGTTTAACCAGGGGACAGAATTTTGATGAAGTGGTGATTAAAAGTGCAATACCCACAGATGTGATGTCCTGACATCAGYATATTTCAGAAAAGATGCCAAAACCACGCAATAAGCCAAGAACCTTCTCTGTGCATGAGGGATATAGCCTGTGGAGCTGCACCACCAAATCATCTCCACTTTGCTGCTTACAACCATGAAGTAAAACACAYCAGGTCTTTGTGACTCTGCCTGTCAGGTCAAGGCACCAGACCCTACCTGCCTCATAGCCACAACATTCCTGCTCTGAGCATGGCTGGGGCAGAATTAAATTGAGCTATGGTGCTCTGGGCTCTCAGGCACTGCAGGATCCCAGAATTCTGCTGTGTTTGGGAGCTAAGCCTCACAAATCTGTGACAGCTTGCTTGGTCCTTCCTTTGGCCAGTTGGATAAGTCTTTCCTTTGGCCAGTTGGAGAAGCCTTTCCTTTGCTTCTTCAGGAGCTGCTGTCTCTCTCCAAGGTGACCATCATCTCTTTTTTTTCCCATTTTTTTTTCTTTAAATTGACAATCACAGATAAAGGGTTTGAACAACCCTGGATTTGTTTCAGGAAGATTTCATTTAACAAATCAATTAGCTGTATTTAATCTCATTCCCACACATTTTTTATTCTGAGTGCTCTTTTTATCAATTTTCCTTTTCTGTTAAAACATGGTGTTATGCCAGCAGAAAGAAGAGCTAGCAAAGAACTGTCAAGGGCAAGGGCAAGGGTAAAAGGCAGTGACAGAGCAGATAGATGGGGCCACTCTCCAATTATTTAATTCTTTCTTAGAGGTGGGATGCATGTTGGCGTTTGGCTCATTTTGCAGGTGGTGAGCAGTGTGGTGATCAGGGTGAGGAACAGCACAGAATTATGACTCTAAGAGACACAGCATTCCAAAAATTAGCTGGATCCAGCTGAAATCTCCCTTTTCTACATACATTTGAGCCTTTGGTACTGTACAAGCAATACCTGAGCTGCACTGTTCTGATCTGTGGAGCTTGGACAAGACTCGCTGTCAGCACCAAGACTACAGGAAATCAAACCAGTTGATGGAGAGGTTTTATTTGAAATCAATGTCTCCACCTAAAATGATGAAGGAATGTAAAATTATCAGGGCAGAAGTTGTGTTTTTGCTAAACAATGTGTGACCTTTTAATATCTCTGGCCCCAAATTGCTCATGGGTACTTAAAGGATCAGGTATATTGTGTGCAGGGTCCATCAGCATGGACAAATCTACGGAGAAACAGGAAAACTAAAATGGATGGCCCTTACCTGCTCTGCCTCCTCCAGACCATCAGCACCAGGGAATCTGGGCCAGTTTTTCACAGAGGGCAAATGGGATTGATCCATTCAGATGGATTATTTATTATCCACCTTAATCTTTTAGAAAAAGGTTTGATTTTAGTRTGCTCATTTGGTTTATTCATTTGCCATCCTCTGTGTTGGCTATGATGGGTTAAACAGGGTCCATTGACTGCTTTTCAAGATAAGAATGAATCTGAGTTTTTAGAAGAACTAGTGTCACCATATGAGTGCCTTGCTGTGATCAAATGAGGATTATTTGCTAAATCATAGAATCACAGTATCATTTTGATTGGAAGGGATCTTAACATCATCTTGTTCCATCCCTGCCATGGGCAGARACCCCTTCCACTTCACCAGGTTGTTCCAAGCCCCATCCAACTGGCCTTGGATAGTTCCAGGGATGGGGCAGATGCAGCTTCTTTGGGCAGCCCGTGCCAGGGCCTCACCACCCTTACAGTGAAGGATTAATTTATTTCTTAAATCTGAACTCCATTAATCCCCACAAGGTGAGCACAATTATATACCTGTATGTAAAACTGCTTCTGAAAGCGATATGGCAGAGGGAATGCGAATCCCAGATCTTTTTTCTGTGCTCATAGGATTCCTTGTCATTGATAGATGCTCACAGCTGCTTCAGAGAGAAAGAGGACAAAACTGTGAGTTTCTCATTTGATGCTGGAGCTGCTTAGAGAGATAAAAATACAACAGAACGGTGAAAATTGGGAATATGTTTTTATGTCCATTATCAACATCTTTACAGACGTGCTGGAGCACATTGGAACTGTGTGTATGCCAGTCTCCCTTCTCCAGCAGTGATGTGGAGATGGGSGTGGTGGATTTGGGAGGTGTGCACCTGCACCTGCCCAGAGCACACAGCATAGCCAGGCGAGGAACCTGTCTCCAGCAGTGGCCGAAGCAGATCTGAAGGARCGTGTGTGGATATATGACTGCCAGCTGCCTGATGTTCACACATACCCTGAGCTAGAGATGGTACCCGGCCTTTAATAACCCCTTAGAGGATTCTTGTTGTAGAATTTAGAGGATGATCTTTTTCACTGTAATTTTTTTTTATATATCCACAATATCCAGAATATTCTTGTGTCCAAGAATTCTGTAGCTAAACCCCACCTTGGTTAGAAAGTTTCTTCCCCTTTCTTGAAGCTCCTTGAGATAAGAAAGAGCATGACATGATTGACAGGACCCTGTGTTGTGTGTCAGCCTGTGATTGGGTAAACATGGACACGGCCCAACCAGAGATGTGATTGGATAAGAAGGTTTGTGGGCAAGGGCCCCTCAGAGCAAATGGGTGTTTCGCCTGGGAAGTTTAGGGTATAAGAGAACACAGCTTTTGAAAATAAATGCAGAAGTAGGATTTCTTTGAACCGACAAGAAGTATGTGTCCTCTGTTCCCCATTGTCATAAATGGCTGTCCCATATTGGGATATATAAGGAGGAAAAGCATAAAAGGATACACACACCACAAAGTGTTGCCTGAACAGGGACATTTCAGGAAGGTGAAAGGACTACAGCCACAGAAGCTGTAGTGTTGGCCCCTTCTAGGTCTGGCTGGGGAGCAGCACTGAACAGCTCTCCTGTAACCTTTCTCAGGACCATGAGTTTGCACAGAACTCTCCTGGGTTTTCCCAGATGTCTCTTTCTGTGACTGAAGAGTCTGGACTGTTTCTTTGTTCTTTGTTGGGTAGCTCTGACCACGTTTGCTTCCCCTCCTTGAATCTCCTTTCTTTGACCATACAGGAAATGAGGTGGGACAAGGGACTAAGGCAGGGAATATTTTTTTCACATTTCTGTCCCAGACTGTTTATGTCTGGGGCAAATAATATTTGAATATTTTCCCTCTTCAGCGTTCTCATGCTATTTTGACTCTCTTGAACAATAGTGATGTGTCAGCACTTTGCTGGTGGTTGATATTTCCCTTGTTCAGCCCCTTAAACCAGCTGAAGAAGTATGAACCAATATCCGCTCAGGCTGTTTTGAAGTTGATACTAGACATGTACATGCATATCCTTCAACCACTGCCCTTTGCTAAAGGAGCAAATTGACAAAGYTGCAGAGCATCTGTGCAATTATATTTGAACGCACCCCTTAAAAACTGACAAATCCATTAAGTGAATTGAAAAGGGCAAAATGTTAAAACAAAAATGGATTAATAGAATTGCAATAATCCATTTAAAACTGCATAAGGGAAATGTAGAACTGTGATATGCACTAAGCATCTATCATTCTAAAAAAAGTCTTTATTTGCTGGAACAGACACTGCACAGCTCCTTGGCTGGAGCAAATAGATGGATTTAGTTACAACTGTCTGTTAAATTAGCTGAGGATCTGATCATATAGCTTGATTCGATCTTTAAGCATTTCTGCTTCCTGCCAAGCCTTCAATAATCATCAATTTACACCACAGCTTTTGCTGTCCCTAGATGCACAGGATATTCGAGTATTTGTTCAGTTTCATGATACTGTTTCCCTCCTACTGCAAAGCTTATGCGGCTTTATAATTTCAGATCCAAAAAGATCCCAAATGTGAAACTCCTCCCACACTTCAAGGTCCAGGCAAGCCTGCTGGGAGAGGCTTGGGTGAGATGGTGCAAGGATCTCAGGGCAGGGACTGTGGCTTGGTTGCATCACTGGAAATCACTGAATCTCAGAATGGTTTAGGTTGGGAAAGATCTTTAAATTTCCTAAGTTCAACCCCAGTGTGCATGCATGGCTTGAAGCAGCAGCTTCTTCCCTGCTGGAAAAACTCTGAGCTGCACTGATGTGTTCCCAACAGGCTCAGTGAAGACAGACTCGGCTGTAGTTATGCTGTGGGCTGTGGCTCGGTGTCCCCAGCCCTTTGCTCTTGGCTCTCAGTGTATGGAGAGCGATGGAGTGGCTGCCAGGTGGTTCTGTGCTGGTCCGGGCAGGGGGGTGGGTCACTGCTGACATCAGAGTTACCATGGTCAAAGGAGGATGGGGATTCATATGCACTGTTGAGGCTTGTCTTCTGAGCCTCCCAGGATCAACTTGCAGTCTCTGAAGAAGGAAAAACCCCAATGTCTATCTTGTCCAATGCAGGTGCGAAGATGGAAGGTATGGAAAATTTGAAGAAAGGTGTAGTTAAGAAACAAAWGATGCTTTGGTTGCCAGGCATTGGGTGCTAGGAAAGGCTGAAAAGAACTGCCTTGCTGTGTGCAGGTGTGAATGGGAATTAAGATTATCCACAGCATGTGCAGTACAGGAAAGTAACACAAAATGTTATCAAGAGAAGTTTTTCAGTTCAAGTTGTCACCTGAGTCAGGACAAGTCTTTACTTCTCTTCCATTAAGTCTGAGAACACCTGGAATGAGAAACTGAGGCAGGTTCGGGGCCTGTCACCAATTTCAGATAAGAGTATGATGAGAATGAAGTACTCACAGGAGGATGACATTCAGTGACTGTTCGAGTCCTTGAAAGTGAGAGCTTTTGGGACCAAACTGAGCTTAAAGAGAGTTGCAATGTTCTTGTAGGACTGAGAAGATTACCCAGCTTTGGAATGAAACTGCTCTTTGTCTCTCAGAGAGGTGTAGTTTTAAACTGGAAGTAATAATTGTAATTGTGCTTGTGGCCCGTGGGGTTTGCATTGCTAAGAGGTGGGGGTCACCTCAGTTGTGTCTTACCCTCCAAACAGAAAGCAAGGGACAGGAGCTGGATGTGCCTTGCCACTGGGCAGGAGCAGCTGTCCCGCAGAGGAAGAGGGATGTCCACTCTACATAGAGTCATTTGAAGACAAAGGCTCAGCAACTTTTCATCACTTTTGGATTGCAAATAGTTAATGTTCTTGCTCTACAGTGAATTTTCCCCCATTTTGTCCCTAGCACAGAGATAACCTGACACTACAGTATTATTCCAATAGCTGGTAACTTTTTTTGCCTGAGAGATCAATTTTGTGTCAAATTTATGACGTAATTCTTCCCTAATTTTGAAGTAAGCACTAAGCTTAGGATAATAATGCATCTCTGTAAGTCTGTAATGAAGACATCGCTCAGGGACAGCTAATTAATGCTTTACTATATTCCTTAGAGATATTTTCCTGTTGTTGTTTTGAAGGGATAAAATGTGCATCTTGTGCAAGGGTCTAAAGCAGTAGCTGGTATCATATGGGCTCAATCCACTTCTGAGATATGCAAATAAAAATCTCCAGGATTTGTTTGACCTGGTGACTTGGCATCTGTGCCAACTTCATCACATAAACCCTACCCCAGCACTGTGGTTCGGGACCGGTCTGGCCAGAGATGGAGTGGTTTCCATCAAGTGAGTGGTGTTCCTATGAAAAGAGAGAAGTTTACTTGATATTAATATTTACAAGGGCATGGAGTGATAGGATAAGGGGAAACAACTGTAGTTGAAGGAGGGCTATTTAGACTGGATATTAGGAATAAATTCTTTACTAGAGGGATGGTGAGGCCCTGGCACAGGTTATCCCATCCCTAGGAGTGTCCAAGGCCAGGTTGGACAGAGCTTGGAGCACCCTGGGTCAGTGGAAGATTTCCCTGCCCACAGCAGGGGGTGGAATGAGATGAGCTTTAAGGTCCTTCCCATGCAAATCAGTCTGTGATTTTATGATGCTGATCGTGTGCCACCTCTGGCTTCCCAAAATAGAATWAAACCTGTAAAATTAATGGTAAGAACAAAAATAAAAATAAAACTGGTTTCTCTATCTTAGCATTGGAACAACAATTTTGTTACGAAGACCATTTTTCACCTGGAGGGGAAACCTAACCCAGACATTACAGCTGGACCAGTTTTACATAGATAAAATCAGAATCTAATAACACCATGTATCAGGGTCAGCAACCTTTTCCTGTGAGAGCCAGACCAATGAGTCAAGGGGAAATGCCATGGCTCTGGTGGCTGTTCAAATTGAGATTCTCTGAAGCTTTTTCCAGAAGTATGAACAAGATACAGTGACCCTAGGAACCTTTCTCTGACCCAGGCCAAGAGGGAGCTTAGGGGGGGTGGAGGCAATATGTCACTGCCATAAATGTTTCTGATGGACAATCTGTCAATTTATTATTAGTAGAAACTCAGTCTGGTACAAAATTTTAAGTATTTGTCCAAGAGATCAGACAAATAGACATCTCTTCTAAAAATATAAAAATAGTAAAAAAATGACATTTCTTGTCTTGTATCAGAATGGATTGTAAAGTGATGGACCATGGCACCTGAGATGATAAGGTGACAGCTTTCTTGTAGGTTACCATCATAAAATCTCTCTGCATCTCAGTTTTAATGGGAGACTGAGGTGACTTGAAGTTATATACATTTGCTTTAGCAATACAGCTCTGTTTTAAAAGGTGCCTRTGTGAATGTAAAGAACTACAGTTACGGAGTTAAGGGTCCCCCTTACTTAAGATTCAGAGGGTTCTCATGCTTTATTCAAGGCAACACAAAAAATTCTTTTCAGGTTTTGTAGCAAATGTGTATGTAAACAGACATTAATGCTTTACAAAATGGTACTCAAACCCAGAGAAACTGGATCTGGGAAAGTAAACAATGAATAATAAGATTTTGCAAGGTGCAGGTGTGTCATGGAGCTGCAGGACCACAGCAGCAGGCAACTATAGATATCCCAGTCAGGATGTGAGACCCCAGCCCAGCTAGGGCAGGGCAGGAATGGTGTTGCCAATAAAATCCTGAGCAAGAGAGAGAAGCAATTATTATTTTAGCAGTAAAAATGTAATACCTGGATAACCATTTCTGTATGGTTTAAAAGTGTCAAGCTCCAGCTTTTCAGCTCTAACACCATCATTGCAACATCATTGGTATCAAGTGGTTTAACTAGGGAAACATGGAAGCATGGTCTGGTAGGTTTGTAAGGCTGGAAGAAAAAATTATTTTCACAGCTTACACTTCCCTTAGACACAGATTTCCCTTAGCTAATTTCCTTTAGGAAAGCATTCCCTCCTCAWGTGGTGATAGCTGGGGGCTGCCAATTCATAGCCATGATTGGCTGATCCTCACTTGACAGACATGGTGCAGGCTTTGTCTCAWCCCTTCATGTGAGCTCTGCTGGGCCATGCTCTGATGCAGCTCATTAGACCAACAAGCCAAATAATGTTTTGTCCCTATCCTTGGTTATCTATAACCATCCATGAAGCAATTCCCTGACTCCCCTCCTGCAAATCCATAAATTTCTTTTTCTCATGTTTCTGCCGCACTTCCCCGAGTCCTTCACAAATCAGTGTTCTGCTCTCATTTTGATGCCAGCACAAGGGCAGGACCTGGCAAAATTGTGCCAGCTACTGAAATAATGTGATTTTCCAGCTGTTCCCCAGCATTCCCATCTCCTCGACCATAGGCAGTGTTTATCCCTTGGGTTCAGCATAGTGCTGGGAATACCAAGTCAGGGATTTCTCTATTTGGACAGTCCAGCTGCCTTCAACCACAGCTTCCTGATGTGCCCTTCAGTCATGCTTTTTGGTCACAGCTGGCATGCCGCATTTTGCATATTGTTACATCCGATTATAACAACTGAACTGGATTTCTCTGCACCAGCTGCYGATTTTCTTTCATCTTTGTGCCATTACAAAACTCTAACCATGATGATTTTTTATTTTGTCATCCATAAAAATATTAAAGTGTTCTGAGCCCAGCCCAGCAGGGATGCACTGGGTACAGTGCACACTAATGATCCCACAGATGAATTGTGTTTGAGGACTGTCACTCTGCCAGTTTTTAATCCATGTTAATCCTTTTGAAAGGAGGATTGGGATTCAGGAGTACAGCTTGCCCTTCAAGAGAGGTCACATGGGAAATTCAGCATGCTGTAACTTCTGAATGCTGACTTCAGTCCTTTAATGGACCATCTTCATTTTATAAGCGTCCCTGTGGCACACTGCAAGTAGAGTCCTCCATGAAATACCCTCTTTCTGGTGTAGCTGGGATAGATTGGGTCTGAGAGAAGTTATACCTAGAGGGGATGGATGGATGGATGGATGGACGGATGGATGGATGGATGGATGGATGGATGGATGGATGGATGGATGGATGGATGGATGGATGGATGGATGGATGGATGGATGGATGGACGGATGGATGAAGCTGACATGAACAGGTTTGGATAAACTTTTGCCTTTGCCTTTGACTTTGATTCTGTGTAATAAGCAAACCATTTAATTACTCCAAAGGATTACTTTTCTGCAAAAAATTCAAGCTCATRAAAAATTGGGTAGAAGTATGGTTACCCTTGTTTCACAAGTGGAAGGGTGCAAATCTCAAACAGTCCATCCCAGATTTGTGAAGGTATTTTTATATGTAGCTCCTGTGTAATAAGGTAGATACTTAAATAGGAGATATCTAAATGGTAGATACTTAAATAAGAAAGAGACATTAAAATGCCTTTGTTGAGGTAAGCCAAAATTCTCACCCTTAACCAGAAGGAAATATCTGGAATGATAAAAAGCTAAACCTGTCTGTTCCTATTTCCTACTGTTAACCCAATCATCTGATCTGTGCTATAAGTGCTTTAGGGTTGGACTGTTACAGGTCTGAGACACTGTGCCACTGACTTACAAATGCCCAAAGAGCTTGAAACGAAAATTTTTTTTAAAAAAAAAAGGAAGACAAAACATATAATCAGTGAATCTTTCTGACATGAAAACATGAACCCTAGAACTGCATCCTGTAGAAAATATTTGGACCCTATGCCAACCCTTGAGTGCTTGGAACTCACCAGCTACATTTCAAATATTTTCCTGAAAGATTTCTGCCTTAGTGAAATATTTAATACATTTTAYTGATGTTGTCTACTTCGCACTCATTGGCCACATTAACTGAAAAAATTGTTTCATCCTGCACCAAAAGTATTGTATTATTGGGTAAAAAGTGCATGTGTTAGTATTTATATAAATGTATCTATATGTGTATATGCATTAAAACACATAYACATGTGTGTCTGATGCCCTGTGTTTATGCACATATATTATATAGAATATATATACAATATGTRTATAATGTGTGTATATTATGTTTATATATATACATATRTAAAAGTRAGAACATTGACACACACAGAGCAGCAGATAGAGCTGATGCACTAAAATGCTTTTGAAAGCTTATCAGGTTCTTGAGCGCGGTACTCTAATGTCTGCTATAAATCAACCATGTRCCCAGCAGATGCAGCCACCCAGAAATGAAAAGGGAGTTGAATTGTAATTGTCTGTTGGGAGGGAAGGGAATCTGCAAAGTTCCATTTCTTATCTGGACTCCCTGATGTTCTCCAAGCAAGGGAGTCTGGGGATTTGTAAAGTGGAAATTAGCTTAAAATGCTCTTTTACAAGGTCTTTTCTGAACTCCTGGGTTAAAAACATCCCAAGAAGACCTTATATAAGGCAAACACATCATGGAAACATCTGTAGGTGTAAGGGAGGGTCCCATTAAGTTACACACTGTGTGGGAATGAGGAGCTTGTGCCTGGAAGGGTTTGTGTTCTGCACAGGTAAGGCAGCAAATGAGAAACCAGATGGGGGCAGGAGTCACACTAGTTTTTGTCTTTGCCATTTCCCTGAGATTACCATGTTATTTGTGCCAGCACTGGTGTGGCAACAGGACTGGGCACTGCTGAGGCCTCACCTTGAATCCTGGGGTCACCTTTGAGCCCCTCACAAGGCAGATCCTGAGGAAYTGGAGCATGTCCAGAGAGGGGCAATGGATGTGGGGAAGGCTCTGGAGAATCAGGAGCAGCTGAGGGAACTGGGAAAAGGGCTCAGCCTGGAGCAAAGGAGGCTCTGGGGGGACCTTGTGGCTCTGCACAATTCCCTGACAGGAGGGGACAACCGGGGGGATCAGGCTCTGCTCCCAGGGAGCAGGGACAGGAGGAGAGGAAATGACCTCAAGCTGTGCCAGGGAAGGCTTAGATTGGATATTAGGGAAAATTTCTTCATGGAAACAGTTGTCCAGCCCTGACGCAGGCTGCCCAGGGCATCAGTGGACTCCACATCCCTGGAAGTATTCAAAAAACATGTGGATGTGGCACTCAAGGACATGGTTTAGTGCTGAACACAGTGGTCCTGGTTTGGTGGCTGGACCTGGTGATCTCAGAGTGCTTTCCCAACCTTATTGATTTGATGACTCTTATGATTTAAAGTTTGGAAGCATCTGTAGCTGTTTGACCGCTACTCTACCAAGTGATTCTGCTTTCTGTGACTCACTCCTTCAGATTAGAGAGGGTCTTCTGCCAAAGCAAAGGGATGTTCTGCTATGCAGGAAAAKACTTGGGATTTTGTGCAAGTAAAAATGTAAATCACTACAGCACATTCATATACACTATGCTATAGAAATAAATTTTAATTTTTTKTAAAGAAAAAAGTCTCTTTTTAAARAATAAAATATTTACTTTTTTAAGAAAATAAAAAGAAGGTTTTTTTTAAGAAAATAAAAAGAAGGAATTCTATTTTGAATGCAATTCCCCCCAAGTGAATCTCTGAGATGGATGTAGGCTGAACAATCTTTTTGCTCCAGTTTTGCCTTATCAGTCATGTTTGGCATATGCTGTGTCCTTATCTGAAAGCATCRCACGTTGTGCTGGATAAACCTCACCTGGGCAGTTCTCCAATGTTTAATCTATTAATGGAAAAGTAAACTTTATAAYTCATGCTACTAAAAGTACCATCTGGAACTCAGGGAAGGTGCCCACTTTCCAGCCTCCTTCGGAAGGAAGGATGTCTGCCATGTGGAGGGGGAGCCCAGTGGGGCATCTGCCACCTGAATGTGCCCAGCTTGAGGCCCKTGGGAACCCAGGTCCCCTGGGTTCTGAGTCTGTACAGGGGATGCAGGGAAGCCAGAGTCATCCCTAAGGAGAACAGAGAGGGTATATAGAGGAGATTATGACTGTGCTGTTTAGATTATCTCAGTGCTTTTCTGCTACAGCTGTGTGGAAAAGGGGTAAAATTGCACTCTCCCTCCCCAGCCCCTGTGTGCAGAGCAGCTGTAGCTCGGGTTTGGATCTGCAGAGCTTACCTGTCCCCAGCACTGCTCTYGGCTGCCTCAGGAGATGGCTCCTATGGTTTTCCCAATGCAAGCACAAGGAAGACCAAGTCCCATGCCTTGCTTCAACACAGCAATTTGCTGCTTCAGCCTACTTCTTATGCCATTCATTTTTGTAGTTCTCATCCTTGCCCTGCCTGCCAGTTATGTTTTATTGCAGTGATTTGGAAATGGACTCCTTAGTCTTCCACATTGTTAAGAGAATRATGCTAACTTTTTCATTTTCCACTTCATAGCGAGTGAGACATGGATGATAATGGCACTACAACATGATACTTGCTCAACTGGGACCAGATCAAACCCCTGCCAGCACACAGTTCTCCTGAGCTGAGGGGACTGGGTAGACCAAGGCTTTCTCCTTTGTGGTAAGTGGTAAGATATCTAAAACTATCACTGCTAAAATGTTCAGATAAAATCTACAGATCATGATTGTTATTCATAAGGTAGCCCAGTGCTTTAGGAACAACCAGTGCTTTGCTGGGCCTAAAGAAAGCCTGCATCTGCTGGTGGGCTGTGCAGAGTTCCTGAAGAAAAGTGGCATGAAATTTAAGTAATTTGATCTACTGTAATTTGAGGTCTATCAGGTTTCAGGAGTCATGATACATTCAGTATTGAGGTAAGATAGTGGTTTTGTAAGATACAAGGAAAATGTGTTCATCTACTTCTCTCTACCTGTCCTGACCTGGATTGATGGATGGATTCCCAGAAAACTGTCCCTGCTAGTAGAGCATTACCAGAAAACTCTTTCTGCTAGTATGGGAATAAAGATGAATCTTTAGTAAAAATAACCTCCTCACATGTTCATTAGTGTCTTCGTCCCATGTAGCTGGAAGTAGCTGAGWGCATCTCAGTGCTCTTGATACTTTCTTTGGGAGGCAGTAAAAAATGCCTGCTTCTTCATCAATAATTTCTCCTGTGGTTTTCTCAGGGATCCATCTGTTGGAGCACATAAGCATGCTTTTGGTGCACTTTCAGATTCATTAGCATAATTAAAACAGGGCTGCATTTTCAGGCAGAGATGGGGTACATGAGTGTGTATCACCAGGAAAGAGTTACACCAGTTGCCAACACTCTGGCTGCAGGATATATGGGTTAAATCATACTTGGGCTTAGTAGTATCTGATACCTAAGGTTTGGGTTGTTTATGTTTTTCCTGGCTTCTTGTTCTTGCAGTTTTAKTTTTTGTTACAAATGAGAAGGGACAGTTTAGGTAAGTCCTGCCTTTGACTCAGACTTCTGGCAGAGCTCTGTTAGGGTGACCAGGACCCCAAATGTTTCACATTCACAAGGTCTTTAATAATGGYCAATTAGGTCTATTACAAAATGAATTATTTATTTAATAGACACAAAATTATCAGACATAAGACTTTAAACTAACTGTTTACTAACAGGAATAAAAGAAAAAGGACTCTTAGTAGGTAACATACAGTGCAATAAAAGTACCTATTATTACAGCTAACAAGGAAACAGCATGTTGTGGATTAAGTTTTCTCCTTTTGTTTCCTTTCTTGGGGAATTTTTCTTTCCCATTTTGTTGACTGATTGCCAGGTCATCCTTTTGATGGGTGGGCGATTAGTAAAGACAATAAGACCTATGCCCCACCTAAACGATCGTGCTAAGCACTGGGAGGGGGTGAGTGTGTGTGGTGGGGGTAACTTCACTTCCTGTGCTGCTTGGCTGAGGGAAGGAGGTTGGCCTGTTACCTGCGAGGGGAGAGCTCAACTGCTCTTTTTCTGCAGAACCCAGCATCTCTGCTCGTTGGTTCCTATTTTTGGTGCACTGTGATCTTCTCCCCTGTGCCTTGCCGGGGACCCTCTGAGATTCCAGCTTCAGGGGTTGAGCTCTGCTCCATCCCATCTCACGGCTGTTGGATTCTGCTCGTCTCTTTGCCGTTCTGGGGTTTCTTGCTGTCCAGAGGAGCACCGAGATCAGCGTTTCCACTGTGAGTTTGCAGAGGAACTTTTGTCCATCCATCCCTGCCGTTCTGTGTCCACCACTGGCCACACGGGAGATCTGAACCAGCTGGGAACCGCGCCACAGCGCCCCCTGCAGCCGCCGGGAAATCATCGCACCCGCCCTGCCCGGCAGAGAGCCAACAGCGCCCCTGCCGACTGAGACTGTAACTGCATCAAAGGGAAGGGTGTGTCTCTGTAAGGCTGTGACTGGGTTTGGGTCTGGGCTGGCTGTTGCTATTGTTATTGTTACTTGTTTCACCATGTTATGCGTTAGTAAAAACTGTTATTCCCTTTTACCCATATTCTTGCCTGAAAGCCCGTGATTTTTCAAAGCTATAATAATTCGGAGGGAAGGGGGGTCGTATCCAYSACTCCAAGGGGGATCCCTGCCTTCATTGGCAAACACCTGTCTTTCAAAGACACAGCACAGCTTAAGATCSTATGGACTTCCCATCAGATTAGTGATGGGATACACATAGAGTCTTTCCTCTCAAGTCCCAGAGAAAGCATTCATGGAGCCACATCTGACCTTGCATGAGAAGATTCCCTATACATTTTTGGGGATTGTGTAGGAGGTTTCTGTCTCTTGGAGAAATTTGTGTAGCTTTTMTAGTTTGTAAAACARTGTCTCTCAGTCAGGAATTTCTAGTTTATTTGCCCACATCTGGTTTCGCACTCAGTTGTTTATTTGAAGTTCCACTCCTGGCACCAGAAATAACTCACCTGGCCTAGGTCTTCTCATTACCTCACAGGGGGAAAGAATGTCCAGCACTAGGCACCAAAGGTGGACAGGCCAGATAGGCTTTTCTGTGCTAAGGGAGGRTGTCCTGCCACAATTTTCTGTAGCACATCACCCAGGTTTGGATGAGGGTAGTGATGCCTTAAAGAACYTAGAAATAAAACACACTTTTGAGATTATATTAGTGTAGGAGATAATATAAAAGCTGATCTTTATTGGAGGCCTCCACGAGCAGATATGGAAAAACATCCACAAAAGCCCACCCCTCACAGCGTGAATACAGTTTCATAAGTTTAGCAAATCAGCATATTTGACAAGAATTCCCAATTAGAARCACAGGTGATGAGGTAATACCCTCTTCCAGTTTAACCCTTTTCTGGACCCCTCCCTTGGTACTGGCTGTATTCTGTTTATGAAAATGTGTCTTAAATATTTTTTTTGCCTTAGTAGCCAGGRAGAATCAAGATAGGATTGAAGCCCCTGGAATGTGTTTGGTTTTTCTAGCTGGAGAAGAAGGTAGGGAAGAGTACTAGGCAGGCTACAAATACATATGTAAAGAGTACAGAGAATTTATAGAAGAAAAAMGGCAAAAAATCATTATGGCACCAGTAGTATAAGGGAGATGCTGATGAACTGGAAGAGGGTCAGTGGAGGATGAACAAGATGGTAAGTAAATTAAAAGAGGAAGCCCAGGGAACTGGGCTTGTTTAGAGGGGACCTGATATCCAATTTCTGGTACCAGTGACGGACAGCCTGGCTCTTTACTGAGGTGTGTAGCAGAAAAATAACACATGGTGAACACAAATGGAAGCAAAGGATCAGAAATAAGGAAAAATATTCGTAATTTAGAGAATAAATGAAAAGAAGCCCACWGCACTCCAAAGACATCATTGGCCTTGGAGGTCTTCAGCTCCTCTCTGGATAACGCACAGAGAAACATGGCTTGAAATCAGCATTCACCCTGATCTGAAAGCAGGAGGTTGGAGATTTCTCAAGGMTCCTTTCAAGTTGAAAGAGTTGCTGGCTCAGCAATAGTTTATGTTTAASCTTGGCCCTCTTTAGCACTGCTCAGTTTTCACCAGAACTGGCGTCAGAGGAAGAGCAGAAAGGGCAGCAGAGTAACGAGTGCTGCTTCTTGCTGGATCTCCCAGGGTTTGAACTGCTGGCAATGAGCTGGGTTAGATGCTAATAATACATGTCTGCYGAAATAAGACAACAACTCTGGCCATGTTGTTTTAAAAAGCTTGTATGGGAAAGTGCCAACTGGGGATCAYACATCAGAACCTCATCTTTGTTTCAGTAGAAGGTGTCTGAAGTGGCAGAAAGGAAATGTCATTATCAACCACAAAAGCAAATTTGTCTTGKTTTTAGACCAATAATAGAAATGAAAAGCTATATATAAAATATTTTAAATCTATATATAAAACTCAGAATCCAGGTAACACACTGCTGGGGGAGCAGGGTAAGTCTAGCAAGTCACCTCAGTAAAATTTGTCTCAAGGTCTCAAGGGAAATGAGGAAGCTGGCAAAGTTTCCCTGCAGCAATTTGGACACACCTGTTTTGTGAGGAGGWTTGGCTTATCTGTGCAGAGCCACACTGCCAGGACCAGGCAGAGCAAGGAGCAGAAATCAGCTGTCATTTGGGATTTCACCTTTTATTGCCTATCATCTTCATGGGTCAGTCCCTTTCCCACAAATTCAGGGCAACAGACATACAAGAGTCTTCTTAAAAGAACAGACCTACCAGAAAATAAGTTTACCTTCTTGTTGATTTATATGAGGAATGAGAAGCAGAAGGTTGTGTGTGTAGTCAGAGCTTTGATCTCTGCTGTCACACACTGCTATATACCTCATGAATATTTGGTTTGATTCTAAAGTATCACTTCCAGAAGATATTTTATGACAATGAGAGCTGGAGGTGACCATAGTTAACAGAGAAATTTATATTTAATGGTATCTAAATACTGCTGGAAAATCCTCAGATACGGGAGGGAATATTTCTTGTGGGATTTAATCTGTGTATTTATGGAATACAGTACTGAGGGATATTGCCTGAGCGAACTCTCTGCAAAGAACATCTAGACCATTAGTGTATGGAGTACCCTTTAAATTGCATTTCTTTTAATTTTTCAATTAAATACAGCAAACAAACACTGTGAAGCTGCATTGGTGTGTGCAGAGGGCCTGCAGYGCTCCTCCCTTCCATCAGCAAAAAATTTATTCTGGATTTCCTGGTTTGTTCTTGCATCTTCCARATGTGCTGTCCTACCATTCCTGGGCTCTGAAGAAACTCTGTTGGATACAAAAATCTCCCACAGAACGTTGTTCTCTGTGTTATTGTAGTGGATTTGTTTAAACCCAAAGAGTTTTTCTGGGGTAAATACTCATTTTATRTTCTACCTGGTTTWAAAAAAAAATAAAATTAATAGTCTCTTAGTTTATTGTTTCTTACAGGTACAGAACAGCACCTTGCAGAACATTTGTGGCAACATGAGAGGGAATTTGCTTTTATGATGTTTAAAAACCTATCAAGCCCAAACTGCCACCACACATACACACTTAATCCAGAKGTGAGGTTTGTCGGTGATGATGATATGTATGTATTTTTATCCAGGTGTGTGCATMTATCTCCACAGAAAATTAATAGTTATTAATCTAACTTTTGAGTATTTCAAGCATATTGGAGTAAAACTGATAAAAAGTTAAAATTATAAAAATAATCTGCCTGTTTAGATTTGGAGTATAGATTGGGCTTCCAGGTCTAGAGAGATTTTGCTGTTACAGACTCTCATTGCTGTTACGGAAGGAACATGATGTCTAGACCTGGCAGAGGGTCTGGTGCAGGGAGCTCTGTTTCTGGCTACAKGGAGAATGCTAAAATTTGCAATTTGGACATTTTCCTGCACTAAATTTTATGCCAAATATTGAATACAGGGTTAAAASGCCTGCCAAAGCTCCTAGGGGCAGAAGTATTATCAGATGGACACAGACAGGATGGAGGCAGCCTGGCTCTGTCGAGATGGTTCAATTTCTCGGTTCAATCTCCTCTTCACTCAGTGCTCAAGTGTCCGCAGACGGTGATGAAGTCTTATCTTGGAGGTTCAGTGCTTCACCTGCCAATAAAGCATCAATATTGCCAGTGTTTGTTTGCACTTATTGATCTCTTGTGTAATCATCTCTGACATTAAGATCTTCAGGTGGTGGCAGTGGGTGATCAATGCACCTGTGCAGCATAAGAAAACACACATATTCTGCTGTTTTCTTAGGAATACCATCAGTCCCCTTGATATCTTGTTTTAGCCATGATTAGCTGTAAGTGCAGACATCTCTTACTGTGATCTGCACTAGTCAGGGCCCCATTTTTCTCAGCTATCCGTGGGTGTTCTGCTCTCAGGGTGGCCAGCTCTGACCCACTGCCATCGATGAGCCAAGAGCTTTGGGGGTGGCTCTGCACAAACCACTGCAGGAAAGGGCTGTGTACACAGAGGTGGGTAAAGTTTCCTGCTGGAGGGTTCCTACAGATCACAGAGGTCTTTTAAATACAGCAACCACAACAAAAAATAAGTATTTGCACCAGGGATAAATGCATAATGATTTCTTCCATAATTTTCCATACAAGGAGGACAGATGCTCTGGAAATCCTCTGTGAACCTTCTATTTGGCAAAATGTTCCCTCCCCTGAATTTTTTGTCTGATTATGTGTACTCCTTAGGTGTTTTTTAAGATTATGTTTTATTCCCATTACTCTGCAGATTACTGTTTTTTCTTTCCTAAATTGGAAGGCTAATCTAAAAATATGAGACATCATATAACTCCATTAAGTCTAGAATTCTGGTCAAGTAAGTTTAGATTTGTAGAAAATTATGTTTTCAGCTCTTATTTTCCAAGTTCAATGGCAACAATGMGTCAAACACTTCTCACAATTCTTTTCAGTATGTGTTTATTCCCTTTCATGCAGTTCTTATAAAGCTAGGCTAGTTTAGGAGATAGGGATCTCATCCTATGAGCATAACCCAGCAGTTGTTCTTTCCTTTCTAATTTTCGTGGCGCCAGCACTCGAGGAGATCACATATGGGAGCACTAGGGACCACCTATTTTGTTGGCTAAAGAATACATGGGGATTTTTCCTATGTCCAGCAGCCAGAACAGAATTTTCCYTCCAGCTGCACTGATTGTGTGCTGGTCCATTGTGGTRCTAGTGCTGGTGGTGTTGGGATGGWACACCACAATGAGCAAACTCCTACCCAGATCAATGCTGGTGGGGGTAATTTTTAGCACAGCACAACGCACAGTACAATACAACCGAGTAAATAGATCCAGAAATAAGAAAGTGGGCTTTGGAGTTCTCAAAGCTTTGGGATGCTGGCATTAGGAATTTTAGATAGTATATTTTGGAAGTGAATTCTCATTTTCTGTTAATGTGGGATCAGGTTTCTGAATTTGAGAAAGCTTGATTATTTATCATTTTTGCTTGCTAGATTCCAGATTGAGGAGAATCATCATATATGGTTCACCTCTGTGAACCCAGATGATCAATTTGTAGGAAAATTTGARCACATACTCCATGGCCATAATGGCTCAGTCTATAGGCAACAAATAGGTGGTGACAAGAAGCTGTGGCTGTGGTGGGAATTGTGCCATTGCCTTTCCTGAGTGCAGGATCTTAGCACACAAAACTTCAGCTTTTTCATTCATGTATATGCCGAACAAAAGAAAGATGGATGTGCTACTTCAGCTGTACATGGCTTTTAGATGRAAAGTTTATCATTTTAACTGGGTAGCCTGGAATGTGCCCAGGTCATGGTAGTTTTAGAACACACTCAGCTGTGAACAGTTGCCAAAGATGTGACTCAGCTGTATTATTTAATGCTGAATATTAAAGACTAAACCAAAACAGAAATCATGATATCATGTGTTTTAGTAACCAGATGGCTGTTGTACTAGAAAGCTCTCTTGCAGTTTTTATATGTCACAGAGTAAAAGGAATTTGTAATAACTTYGGACCAATGTAAGTAACTTCCATTAAAGAGCACAAATTGTAGATGGGCATGTTTCTCTCCCTTTTTACCTTGTTCTCCCTCATGTAAATGGTTACTAGGACTAGGCTACTTATTGTTGATAATAAGATAACCTTTTTATCAATTAACCTGCAATGACTGTTAGTCATACTCTGGGTTACAATTTTCATTGGAAAAGCTTTTGTAGAACTTTAAAAACACTGTACAAATTTAGAGGTACCTTCACAAAGATCTACTGTCTGGAAGCTGTCATTAACAGGGGCAGGGGCATTCAGCATACTTAGGCTAGCTGAACTCGCTGCTTCTTACTTTCAGAAGAATTTTTTGTTATTTGTTTGTGCCCTTTGTTACTCAATCAGCTCTGGCTGGCACTGACCTCCATAACAGAGTGTGGCTGACCTGAAGCCCAATATAGGAAATGAAGCTATCATTTCACATCTTAATCCTTCCTTTACTCTCTCTTCATGGACAAGTGACTGCATCTGCCACTCCCTGGGGCCGAGCAGCTTTACACATCCAGTTACTCAATAGCTGTGCAGTCTGTGGTCCTTTGTTACTGAGGAGCACTGTGCTTAGTAACTTGTGTATTGACACTCATCTTTTYCATTATTTGTCTGGTCTGAAATTAACTTTTCCTCCTTCCTATCTATTCTGTCACTTTAATATCTCTTAACCATTTCAGAGCACTGAGAGATGCCCAGCAGGAGCTCATCATTCCTTCTGGCTAGCTAGTTTAATAGGGAGGTCTAGCTGCCTTTTGTGGGGAAAGAAGTTGAGCAAATGAGTTCAKTTTTCATTTAATTATTCAGTTTTGTTGGCTTACTATTTATGTACACGTTCCTTACTTTTCTCTTCCCTGCTTTATGTACTTAGGTATTTCTGTTCCCTCTTCACTCTCGCATGTGCTGCTGTCCTTTCCAGTGTTTAGGTTGGAGCCATCTGAGATCCTGTGAGTGCCTGACAGTCAGGAAGACCACACACGACACTGCTTTGGGACTCAAGAGCTATCTCCTGGAAGCTATGGGCAAGTTTTTACAGAGATCTTTTTTGCCTTTTTAAGCTCTAATATCCCATTTATGTCTGTGACATCACTTGGAGATCCACTCTTCATATAGCTCTGGTATTAGCATGCTCTCATTTGATTTCTGGGTAGCAAGGGTTGGTTTCTAGTACGGCTAAAAAAATCAGTAAGTTGAGTTTTCTCCTGATAAATAGATCTCCTGGCAATGCTTCCCACATTTATTTGACAGTGGAGTTGTTTGAGGGCTTTAGCCAAAGCCTAGCAATTCTCAATAACCTCAAGTAAGCTGTGATATCCTCTTCAGTGTGAAGTATTTTCTGTAAACTGCACACCTGGCGACTGGGTCAGAAAGACTGCTGTTCTTCTTGTCTGCTTTATTAGAGGAAGTTRCTTCTTGCTGGAATCAGATGGACTTGGGAGCATCTCACTTCACAGCCTTTGTCAGTAATGCAATGTACAGTAACTGTAACAACAAAGCACATCAACAACAGCGCACAGGTTTGCTTCAGGCCAAATATTTAGACTATAGTTCTATGCCTGTTGTTACAGGGCATGCTCTAATCAATGGTTATTATAGAAAAATGTCTGCATAAAGCTGCTGCATAAAGCACTGTTGTATTTTACACAGAGCAATAAACTGAGCAAAYAGATCCACTCAACTTCCTCAGGCCACTAGCAAATGTGAAGCTTGCACTTTCACAAGTTGCTGATGTCTTTCTTCATAAATYCTGCCAGAAATATATTTTCTTTATTGCTGTACCCATTCAAAATGATCACCTGAGGTTTCACAGAGACTCAAGGTACAAAGACTGAGGGGATGCGATGAAGTAAAAGGTACTAATTACAGGAGGGAAGTCAGCAGGGGGTGGAGTGCTGCCAGTTCACACAATATGTTTTGGATGACTGTTGACTCCGGGGGTTAGTTTGTGGTGGGAAAATAAAATTAACATAAATATTTTAATAACTACTTTCCTTGTCTGTGAAATCAGATTGACAAGTCCTGTGGGGGAAAATGACTCTGTTAATAAGCCTTTCTGAAGACAATGACTGCTGAGCTTGTTCTGGCTGGTATGAATTTGAATTTTGGGGAGTATATTGTGTCTCTCCTGGATACTTTTTATTTTCAAGACAGAAAACAAGACGTAGAAGTGCGCATTTATTTTTGGTTTTAACAAAATAAGTACATTCAGGAATTCATTTAACGCCATTGCTCAGAATCTGTCTTAGTGGAACAAGTCGTGCAAAGGTTAGAGGTGCAAGCCCCAACTCCACAGCATTTGGAACCCAAGCCCTTGCTGGCTCCRATATATTTTCACTAATATGTAATAGGAATGAACATTGCCCACTTGGGCATATTTAATAATTATCCTTTGAAACTCATTTTTTGGGGGGGAATCTGTCAACATTCTCCTCTTTATATGCTCTAAAACAGGCCATCTTACCTCTGTTGATAACATGATAAACCTCAATAACCCTTGTCTGTGGCATCAGACCCAATATCCTGTCGGCCCCATCATTTCTCCATCRCAAACTCTCTACATTTGCTTATGTTATCTCATCCCTAAGGCTAGATTTTCAKTTGTGATGGAGAAGAACCTGGAATTGGGGGAAGTGAAGAAAATCAAGCTCCATTCTGAATACTGRGTACAAGGTGCAGTTGAGCACAGCCATTGTGATTCCTTCTTCCTTTTTTTTGGTAGTCCACAAGGAAGAAAGGGAGTCACCCCCTCAAATAAATTAACTGCCCCCCCATACCACGAATACCCTTTYTTGGGAACTGGTGGATTCCACAATGCTAGACACTTTTAATATTTGGCTGGACAGGGTGCTGGGCCATCATGTCTAGACGGTGGTTTTGCTAAGAAAGTTTGGGCCAGATGATCCTGAGGTCCCWTCCAACTCAGTATTCTATGATTCCACCAAGCCAGGAACTGTGCTGCAGAAAGCTGCTTCTGTCTAAAGCCGGCACCACTCTCATTTTCCCAACAGATCTGCTTTCCAAGAGCTCCAGGTCTTTAGTAGAGAGGAAAATCCCACACCCACATAAAGAGACCAAGCAACATTGTGACTGCAAGCTCCCTACCTAATACAACAAATGCTTATCTCAAATTTGTTTYCAACCCACTCTGGGCAGATCTATTTTTATCTCAACCCTTTGAGCCTCACCTTRGGTGCCACATAAGACTGTTGTGGTTTAGGAGTGGTGTTCTCATATTTAGTGCTCTGCTGGCACTCTCTAAACCAGTTGCTCCTTCCCTGCTCACTCTCCTTCTCCCCCTCCYWCCTGTGGMTGGAGAGAAYTGGAGGCACAAAAGGTAAAGATCACAAGATGAGAGAAGAACAATTGATTGCAAACAGCAATTAGGTAAGAAAACAAACAGAAATAGTAACAACATTAATAACAAAACTTTACAAGAGAGAAAGGGTTATTCACATGCAAAATGCTCACCAACCCAACCCAACTGCAGCCACACCASCGTGACTGCTCCCTCSRGCTCAGRACTGGCATTACAGGATTTCTCCCCCTCAGCCACGTTTTGTCAGCTGGAAGAAACCCCTTATCTCCAGAAGAGACTGCCTTCRCCCTGTCCCCAGCAATGATATGAGGAGGTACAGAATAACCTSTGGGTCCTGGCAGTGCCCCTTCTGACTACTGCAAAAATTAACCCTGTCCTGGCCAGAACCAGGATGTCAGCAGGCCTGAGGCAGCTTTGCAGCGTGCTCTCACACATTTCTAGGAGGGCCCAGGGCTATCAGACCCACATTGTGACGCAGCTTTTGTGTTTTTAACATAGGGATTTGCATGCTTTTATCATACACTTTTTTTTTTCTTATTCCTATAATCAGCATGAACGATTTACAGGTGGAAACAAAATTATCAGTATTTGTTTTCCACTACAATGCTAAGAAATGAAGCTGGAGAAGAAAGTGTGACATACACCAGATTACCATTCATACCAAATCCCAAACCAAATATGAATTTGCAAGGCYATGTCTGCCTAACTGGAACCATGCTGATTAGCCCAAACAATGCTGTAGGAGATAGCTTTCGTGAGTGTTCACAGCAACATTTTATCTTGGATTGAAGATACAAGTGGTTGTTCTTAGAATGTTTGTTTTTCTAAGCTACTGACAAACAGTATGTGTATTGATGCCACTTGGCCTGTCATACTGTATTCATTCATTTCTATAACAGAAGGAACAAAAATATTTCCTCTTCAAATTAGCTTAGTATATTCAGGCTCTTGTGGGATGTGTAGCTGTATGCTGCTGTGTTTTTCCAAACTGTAGCATTGGACCGCACCTAAGATTAATAGAAGAAAATAGTTCCTGAGCTGTGGCCCCAACCTGAATCCACCACCTCCCAAATACCTACTAGAAAAAAGGAAAATGCACTGGAGTTTGCAGCAGGCAAGCACATCACTTGTTATCACCCATAAACCATCTTTGCATGAGCACCACAGAGCTCTGTGTCCCTGRTAGCTCAGGGGAGTCCCTAGAGGAGATAAAATGGAGCTGGGTGGGGGCACACAGTGTGTCCTTGGCAGAAAGGACTCTCCAGGTCTCTGTGTGCAGTATTCCTCAGTACAGGAGCAGGYTGGTCTCTTCCACACTGAGGAGTTCCCAGCACCAGTTACCAGTTCTCTGCTGAGAGAAGCAGTTCTTCATTCCCACATCACTCATAGAATCACAGAGCAGTTTGGGGTTGGCAGTAACCTTAAAGCCCATCTCATTCCACCCCCTGCCTTTAGTGCTGTGTCCAGTTCTGGGCCCTTCCGTTTAGGAAGAATGTCGAGATGCTGGAGCGTGTCCAGAGAAGGGCAACAAGGCTGGTGAGGGGTCTGGAACACAAATGCTGTGAGAAGCAGCTGAGGGAGCTGGTGTTGTTTATCCTGGAGAAGAGGAGGMTCAGGGGTGACCTGACTAYTCTCTACAACTCTCTGACAGGAGGGTGCAGCCAGGTTGGGGTCGATCTCTTCTCCCAGGCAACTAACAWGAGGATGAGAGCACCATCTTATGCTGCACCAGGGGAAGTTTAGGCTGAACATTAGGAAAAAACTCTTCATAGAAAGAGTGATTGGGCATTGGAATGGGCTGCCCAGGGATATGGTAGAGTCACCATCCCTGGAGGTGTTTAAGATGGATGTGGCACTCAGTGCCATGGTCTAGTTGACAAGGTAGTGCTAGGTCATAGGTTGGACTCAGAGATCTCAAAAGTCTTTTCCAACCTAGCTAATTCTGCGATTCTGTGGGTAGAACCTATAGCTGGGAGAGGAGGAAGAGGAAAAGCCAGGGCCCAGGGTGAAGCCACCTCCCTGGGGCAGCAGCACATCATTGATCCAGCAACCTGGAGGATGGGAACGGCTCTGACAACCCACCAGATCATTTAATATAACTTCTAAGGCTCACATTTTTCTTTCAGGAATCTAATTGTTGAGCTTTTAGCTATCACACCTATGCATGTGTGATCTGATTAAACAGAAACTGAGGCTGAGAGCTACTATTCTCCTTTTCAAGTGTTACAGAACAAGCAACAGGGTCTGCCTGAGGCTCTGAGTAGTGTAAGCAAAACCAAGAGTCACTGTCTGGGGCTGAGAAGCTGATGCTCAGCTGAGCCAGGCTCAGCTCCTGAGGCTCAGGGAAGAAGGGAATGGCAGCAGGGCCAGCCAGGAGAGGAGAAAGGGAAGCAGCTTGCTGCTTCTGGAGGGCTGGAAAGCTGCCATCGCTGGGCTTGCACTTGGGAATTTGTCCCTGCCTATGGCCAGGCAAGCCCTGAAGCTGCCCAGGCAGCTTTGCTGGCGACTGTCATTTCAGCACTCTTGTGCCCTTGGCATGCCTGGAGCCAGCAATAATAACTAGGATTAAAAGAAAGGCAGTGCCCTAGGGCAGCTTAGTGAAATCCAACAGTTAAACAATCCCTAAGCAAAAGCAGCAATGGGGCTGCATGGCTTCCCCTGATGCTGAAGGTGAAACTAGTGGCCTTAAAAATGAGGAGCATCTCCATGCTGCAGCCCAGCAAAATGTTTCTAAGATGCTCTCCCCATTCTCTTCCTTTCCCTATCACCTTTTWTCCTTGTGTTTGGTTCCATTATACCAATGAGATATTTTTTATTAAATTCAAAGCATATTTGCATGGGATGGGTGGTTTTAAAAGCAAAATCATGTCACTGCTATGGATGATGGCAGATGACTGCACCTTACTTGGACAAAATCCCATTTTACAACAGCTGGATTTTAAGGGTTATAGACTTTGTCTTAAGTAAGGGTTATAGACAATGGAATTGGCCGCTTTCTCCATTAAAATCATCAGCAATACTTCCACTGATAGAAGTACTGAATCCCCACAGCTTCTCCATGAAAGCACTCACTTGCAGCCAGGGAGGTAAGTGACTTTCTGGGGAGTCACAGTCAGAACCAGGGCTGCCTGTGGTGCTCCAGGACACATGGAGCCAAGACTACTCCTGTTGGGTTATACATATCCTTACAAAGCAAAYCTGAATGCTGCCATGGAGTGGGTGAAATTCAGGTGCTGCTGCTTAACTGCTTCTGTGAGTGTCCATAAGGAAAGAGTTGACTTGCAACACACGTATATTCAACTTGAATTGTATAATAGCAGCTGCAGGGGTAGTGGCTTACAGAAAAAAAACTACTTCTCTGTCTTTGGTATTCCTCTGGCTTCACAAACATGAAGGACTTGACTGTAGGAGCTATAGTTCCTTGCTGACTTTAATTAGGTTGATGAATATTTGGCACTACCAGAAATACAAACCTAATAATTAAGCTGAATAATTTTAAAAAATGCTGGAGTTTTGCTGTCACGTGACCAAGCATTGCTTTTAGAATGTGATTTAGCTGTAGAGATGGAAATAGTAACCCTTTATATCTAAAATATTCCTGAGTCCTCCCTGCCAGATAAGCTCACCAGAAAGAGTGCTATGGCCAGCAGCACAGTGAGCTGTGTCTGTATTACAGGTGGGCATAATCCTGCTCCATTTGATGTTTACAGAASAGTCTTAAGGGATTTTTCAGTCTGTTTGGGTTTGGTGCATCCTGGAATTTCATCTCTCTAATCTGCTCYTGCAGACTATTTTTTCCTTCTAATTCCATGTGAAAAAAAAAAAAAAATAATGAGAGGTAAAACAAAGGGAGAGAGTGTTAATTGCTGTGCTTGGTGTGGGCCCCAGACCATATGCTCAATACCAACACACAGAGCTTCTTCAGCAGAGCCAGTTGTTCCTCCTTTTGCTTTCTGTGGACACATGATGCAGATCATCAAAGGTCTTTCTTGCATCCACTGCCAGTATCAGCAAATCAAGGATCTCAATAAACACTGCTGACACCCACATTCACTGTGMTAATGCTGCCAGGGCAGTTAAGAGGCAGGGGTTGACATGGCCAGGATGTGAYAAGCACAAAATGACAAACGCAGCGTGTGCAAGGCACTTGGGTTTCACTGAGTAGCCTGTGCCTGTTGGTGTGTGCCATCCAGCTCTGGGTAGGATGGATCTGGAACTATCTAGTGGGTTTAGCTTCAGATCCCAGTGAAAACTAACRCAACTTTGTAGACCATAAACTATATATTGAGCTCCTGGAATATAACTGCATAAAGAGCAGTAAACACTGTTTGCAAGACCAGACCCATGAGAACAAGACAGGGGTACCTGAGGCTCTGCAGGCTGTGCGTACCAGCCTGGCGGCATCAGGGATTGACAGCAGGCAGTAGACGAGGACAGGCAGGGCAGGCGGCAGGCAGGGGGCAGCGGGCACGGCAGGCAGGGGGCAGCGGGCACGGCAGGCAGGGCGGGTAGCAGGGCACAGGCAACCGCCGCCTGGCCACTGGGGCCCAGCGATACCCGGTGCCCCGAGGCTCCGGCGGCGGCCCGACTGCGCCAGCCCCGAATGGCCCCTCCTCTCCCTCCGCTGCCCCTCCTCCCTCGCCCCGCGGGTGTCGCGGAGGGGCAGCGGGGCGGGCCCGGTGGGGGCGGATGGGGTCACGGCGGCGCTCCCGCGGSACGGTCCGTGTTTCTCCCCGCGGTCCGGCCCCGGAGGGCGGAGGCGGGTGCGGTGTGGGTGCGGGTGCACCTGCCGGGCGGCTCGGCGGAGCCATGCCGGCAGCCACGGCGTCCGGGCTGGACGCGCCGCGCACCCCCGCGCTCGGGCGGGACGGCGGCGGCCCCCGCGGATACACAGGTACGTGGTCCTGCGTGGTCCCGCATCGTTCGTCGCAAAATTCCCTCCTGCGTCGCACCGGAGGGGAGGAAGGATGCCGGACTCCGGTTAAAGTACAGGATCCCTCCCGCGTAGGGTTGCGGGGTGACCGGAGCAGGCTGCGGTASCCCCGGACAGAGGTGTTATATGTCCGCCGGGAAGGGACGCGTGAGATCTCAGCCGGGGCTGCGTTACCCTCCCACTCAGCTCCGGATCCTCCGCCGGGAAGGGGCCTCTCCGTCCCACTCGGTGCCGCCTCTGCCCGGTCCCTGCAGTCGCGGAGCGCGGAGGGGACAGTGATCCGCACCCTGAAGTTCTCGGGCTCGAGGCGGTGTCCCGGAGCCGCCCTGGGCACGGGGTGGTCCCGGCGATCCTGGGACAACTCTGCCGGGGCCGCACTCGGGCTGGCGAGCGGGGCCGGTCCTGGGCTGCGGGCAGGCGGAGGGGTCGAGCATTCCCAGGGCTGCACAGAGCAGCCCCTCTCCGAAGCCGTCCTACTGGTTCACCCAGGGGGCTGCTGGAGCCCRGGGCTGGGATAATTGCTCCCAGAGAGGAGGCGTTGCGGTTTAGTGACGGGAGTTGGGAGTTCACTCGCTGGGGTGGCCATGGGCCCTGGGGACGAGTGCATGGGTGCAGAGGGAAGTGTCTGGCAAGGACGGAAGATGCTGGTTCTCAGGGACATCATCCCTGGGCTCATGTCACGGGGCTGGGAAGGAAATGAAGATATCAGTGTTTTAATGGAATATGGTAGTATGTTGAGGGGTGGAATGAGAAACTGATCAAAGCTTTTTGCTTCTTTATCTTTCTCTTCCCTTGTGTTTTGTTACTCAATTTGATTGCATCGACCAGTTGCATCCCTTGAAGACCTCTTTGACTTAACCGGGTCCAATAATTTGGGGATAATGCGAGGTGACAGAATGTCTGGCCCAGAATTGGTGGAACATGTCCACTGCACAGGGCTGTGGTGTTGGTGGGTGTCTGGGCCTGGAGGGAGCAGAGCCATGGTCTGGACCTGCTGGCCTGGCAGCAGGAGATGCTTGTTCCCAGCCAGAGCCACCTCTCGAGTAGAGAAGTGAGGTGAGATGCAGGGATGCTGGAGCTTGGTGCAGCTGCAGAGACCAGCAGCTTGCTGGGGTTTCTTCCTTTGTGCTGGAGATCACAGGGYAGATGGGCTTTTCCCTGGCTTCAGTGCACTGTAGTGCTCTTGAAATCCAGGGACCTTCATCTCGTGTGCAGCTGTCTTCTCATATCCTTGAGATTTAATCAGCTTGTGAAGTTCTAAGAGACTTTATTAATGACCTGATTTTGTTGTGCCTATAGGAATTGGCAGATGTATTTGGGCTTCTAGTGTAGCAGTGCTTTAAATTGTATCCTCTGAATGTGCTTAACTGTTTAATTTGAATTTAATAGAGCTGTTAATTTTTGAAAATGCAAAACAAGGTCTGGAAAACCAGTTCAGAGAATTAAYTCGAATCCAGGTGTAGACCCTGTTCTTTAGCCTGATAGTGTTGCTAATAATTGACTTCTCCAAGTCACAGCCCCATCACAGCATCATTGCCACGCTACAGCAGTGTGCTAGGAACACTCATCGGCCAGCGCCTGCCAGGCTTGGGAAGTTCTCTGGAAAAGCTTCTGAGATTCTGACAGGCTTGTGTCAGTGGTGACCCAAGCACTCACCTGTCTTGTAGGAATCGCCGTGGAGCAGGGTGCTGTCATCAGCCCGTGCCCCTGAGGTACTGATGCCTCTGAAGCTGCTCAGAGTATGCTGGGGGCTTTTGTGTGAAAKAGGAAGAAGAGGAAGGAGCAACAAAGGCGTATCATTATTTTTAGTCTTTATGTTGTTGAAGTGGGAGGCTCTGGCCCTCTGGATATCCACGGTGGTGTCTTGTCTTTGCTGTGATTCCTTCTCTCATTCCTCAATACCCTCCTATAGCTCTTTCAGATCAGGCAGCACACACTTCTGTAAACACGGAGATGCATCTACGAACATATTAGTCCAACCACAGACAAAGGGAAAATAAATGCAGGACRTGGCAGAAACACTCATTATGACAGGTTATAAATAAGGTCTCACTGCTGGGCYGTTGTTTGTAGTTGTGATTCTGCCTCATTGCTCCACTTTCCAGACCGGGAAAGAGAGAGTTTTTACGAGGTGGGAAGTGTGGCAGGCTGCTCTAAATGTCCTGTTCTGACCTGGTTGTGGAAGGAATTATCTAGCAGACGGAAGGAAAGGGACAGGGTCTTTGGCTTAGGACAGACAAAGTTGCAGTTTGCTGGAGGTTAGAAGAGGAGAGCCGCCACATGTAGGCTCAGTTGTATCCTGGATGTTGGTGGCCATGGTGGGTTGCAGGTACCAAGATGGATGTATCTTTGGTGTGATTTGAACTGTCTGTTMTTTTGTTGTGAGAAACTTTATTTTTCCGAAGTCAGTTTCCTTGGCAGTGCAGAAACTGGACTAATGTTACTAAGAACTAACAGTTGCTCTTCCAGGGCAGCAAAAGCAAAGTTGTTCTTCAAAGCCAGGAGCACTGCTGCTCTGCAGAAATGGAGCATGGAATTTTATCACCKTGTCCCTGCAATGCTGAGATGCAGTTCAGTTTTTAGGCTGCAGAAGAAAACACGGATTCTAAATTTCCATTTCCATGGGGCAGAAGGTGATACAACTTGGCATATATGGGCTTGTAATTTCTTCAGGGTTATTTATCCTTTCTYTTTCTCCCATGAGCTCTAAGTCAAACCTTGTATTAAGTAATGCAAAAGAAGTGACAGTTGCAYGATGTCAGCTAATTGGCTTTATCTCCTGTACTGCAAGGTGTTAATCTGGGTGGCGTTTGCAGCAGGCATTGATACTGCTTCAAGGGAAAGATTTTTGTGCTTGTCATGAAAACTCTAGAACAGTACAAAGTAGAGAAGGGAAAGAGTTACTGGGTTTTCTGTGTCCCCCAGAATGCAAGATTGTTCCCTGTGGTATTCTCCAATACTTCATCCCTGTTACTCTGAAATTACCTAAATTAGAGAGACAGATTATGAGCTGACTTCTGAATTTCAGCTAATGAATGAGGTGAGCTGAACATTTTGAACTCCAAACTTTGATATTTAAAAAATCACAAGTCAGTCTTAAAACATAGAAGCACCCYAGTGACAGTGGTTCACCCAGCCTTTTCTGGGTGGTGTGCCATGGTCCATTTTCAAAGGGTCAAACCCTTGCCAGTTTGGCTGTTCCCACTGTGGCAAAACCAGGAGCAGCTCTTTTTCCCCTGAGCAGTGGATCATCCCCAAACATCTCTTCAACTCTACAGCAAAGAGATTTTTAACTATGCTGGAATTGGCATGATTTTGCTTATTAATCATGATTGCCACTGACTTTYTATGTGCACTGTAGAGTCTTGCCTTCAATATCATGATGGGGACAAGCTAACAATTGTTAGTTTTCATTTAGGCATTTTATTGACATGCTGTCTTTGAAATGCAGCCGCAGATGAGGAAGCATGTTATTCTAAAAAACAATTTTGACTAGCTCCGTGGATCAGGATTGGCAGAGGTGATTTTGCAGTCTGCATGGATGTCTGTCTCTCATTTGGTTGTCAGATGACAGAGAGAAAGCAGAAGTTGCAGAATGAGCAATTGCTCCCCAAAATAAATTAATTCCTGTGTCTGCTGAGGTCTCGGGGATGGRGTTGAGCTGGTGCCTGGGTTACAAACGAGCCTTGGCAGCAGAGCAGAGCCCCTGTGGCCCAGCAGCATCTTTAGTGGGGTCTGTAGCTGCTTGGGGAGGGAGGCAGTGCTCACATCTMCCTCATCCCAAATTGGAGTGGTCATGGCTGGTAGAAGCACTGTCGGGCAAGGGAGGAGTTAACTGCTTGCCTTTCCTCCAACAGACCAGGGAGAGAGGATTCTGTTATTGTTTCTGGGATGAAATAAAGCCAGACACAATGCTGCTCATGTATTCCATACTCTTAAGCAGAGGAACTTTGATTTGGAATGGATTTGAGGACAGGTGAAAATGGGGACAGAAGTCAAGTAGGGTGAAGACATGGTGTACAAAATTCCCTGAGTGCATGTGTGAGCTGGGTATAGTGTGTGGGAGGATGAATTGGAGGCRCAGAGGCACAGAGAGGTGCAAAGGGCAAGTTTTGGGTTTTGATTTTTCCTATTCAGAAAAGCAGAAATTTGTGCCTTCATGTAAAAGCAAAATTACACGCAGGAAGGTTTCTGCTTACAGCCACAGTTATTTCCAAGATCTTTGCTAGYTGATTGGGTCAAAAGAGGCTTCTGGACTGGACACAGGGCTTCTTCTGTGCTCTAAAAAGTGGTGCTCTGCGAAGCCAGGGACAGTTTTGCTCAGGCAGGAGAGCTCCAGTGTTTGGCCCATTATTGTGAATAGCTGTAGAAATTTAGATTAGGACTAAGGTTTTCATTCATTTTAGTCTGTTTGCCCAGAAGCTGAATTCTCAGGAGTAGCTCTGAGTTTCAAAGGAAGGGGAGGGCATGGGGCTGCTGTGCTCTGCTCTGCTCTCCGAACTACTTGTGCGTAACTCATTCTGTGCATAACTCAGCTGCAATCATTGACTTTTTTAATGGGAAAAAGTAAACACAGTGCACTGGTTCCCTGTCCTTAAACTGGCATTCCCGTCAATCTTGATGCCACTTTGCACCAGTTCCTGTGTGCAGGGAGGCCAAAAGCAGATGTGCCTATTGACTTGTGCTGCTAATCATTGCTGTGCTCAAGTGGCTCCTGGCAGGATGCATGTTTTTGTGCTCACACCATGCAGGTTGCAGGTTGCCCTGGTGTCCATGGCCAGGCTCTGGCTGCATATGCCTCAGGGTGAAGCCCAGGAACAGGAAAGCCAAACCCTGTCASGAAAAGAACCAACCAGGAAAGAAGAAAAATAGAAAGTGATAAAACCACAGAGAAGGATTTAAAATATGGCTGGTTTCTCAGCCCCATGCATGACTTCTGTCACCATTATAAAAGGCATGCTATTGTTAACTTTTTCAGACTGGTGTCTAAATCAATTATTCACAGGAATTCTTGACAGTCATGGATGCCAGGTCACAGCTCTGTGGTGTGCATTTCGCAGCTTAACACAGTAAACCAAGGACAGGAGCAGCTTCAGGTTGCTCTTGGGAAGRAAGAAGGACTTAGAGAATCCAAAGTGGGCCAGCCCAGGGAGTAGAATGCAGGTAAGGTTTGTAGCATTCAGGCTAGTTTTGCTTAACAGAATGGTTGGAAATTCCTGGTGAAAACTAGCAAACCTGTTGTGGTGGTTTTGCTTGGTCCATTTTTTTAGTGGTAGGGGATGRAACCAAAAAACCGCAAAGATGGYTCCTGTGAGAAAGTTCTGGAAGTTTTCTCCATYATGTCCAGCAAAGGAGCTCTGCMCCYTGTGTTYTAGGGGCAAATCTATGATGGCTCTGARGGTGATGGACAGGCTGCTGGTCAGGCCTGGGCCAATTMGAGATATTGGTTACACCTCTGTGATGACGTATGGTCTCGTATTTAAGAAGAATTCAAAACAAGTTAGGGGGCAGCAGCTGCCATTAGTTTTTAGGTTTTAGCCCCAGCCCCCCTG
Organism: Malurus melanocephalus; assembly: GCF_030028575.1. Classification (NCBI taxonomy): domain Eukaryota; kingdom Metazoa; phylum Chordata; class Aves; order Passeriformes; family Maluridae; genus Malurus; species Malurus melanocephalus. The sequence continues at coordinate 102,090 of NW_026623766.1, read as the reverse complement.
CACCSGGGAGGAYGGAGAGCAGGATGAGGAGATGTAAGAAAAATGGAGACACAAGGTCAGAGGGAGGCGGAGGAGAAGAAAGGTGTTTTTTGCTGTGGTGCTTGACCATGGAGAAAACAAGCTGTTCTCGAGATGACTGTTCTTCAGTGGAGACCTGTAGAGAGAGAGGCCCTGCACCCGAGATAAACAACCTGGCCTTGGAGAGCTGGACTCATCATAAGCCCAGGGAGAAGAGGTGACCGCCACACGTCTGGAGTGGGTGGAAGAAGCTGTGTTCTACCAGGRAATTTGAGAGAGTGGCCTTGCTCCCAGAGTGAAGCCGGCCTTGGAGGACTGTTTCCCRTTTTCCTGCAGACTAGATAAAGAAAAGAATCCTATGCTACTGGCAGTGATACACTGGCTGCTCTTGGGAAAAGAGCCTCCACAGCATGGAGCTGGGTAAGAACTCTTTTCCTRTGGTGGTGGAAAACAACCGATGGASTGACCAGAAAAAGCTCTCATCCCCTGCTCCCTGCATGGAGGGGTGGGGGGGGGCGAACTGGGAGAGAAACATGTTTGGGAGAGAAAACAAGTGTCTTAAAATGTCCGTTTTTTTCTCCTCATCATAAAATTTGCCCTCTGCCTTCGTTTCTCCGCCTCCCTTTCACGTGGTAGTATTCTTAGTAGTTTTTAGTAATAAATTTATTTTGCCACTTAAGTTAAGTTTTCTAGCCTGTTTGACCATTCATGGAGCGTGAAAATCTTTCTCTCAATATGTTATCTAAAAGCTATAAATCTTGGTGTTAATTGGGCATTTGCTTTCCCCTCTGCGTCTCTGGGGTGGGGGGGGGAGCCATCGTGGGTGCCTTGGTGTTGTGCCAGGGTCCAAACCATGACACCTGTATTCCATCATCTGTTTTAAAACAGGAAAGTGGTTCCAAAGGGAAAAGGTCAAAAAGTTTCTATATTGTTCACAAATCAGTTCTTTGTGGAAATGCAATTCCTACATTTTGAGCTTTTGGAGAAAAAATGAGTCTATAATCATYAAGGAGCATGTGGGTCTGGCCCACCTAAAATTTCATGTTGGGGGTGGAATTTTTAATGTCTAGAGCTCTGGACCCTCCCTGCTTGAGAATTTTTTTGGTCAAGGAAGGGTAGTGCAGTGTACTAGTGTGTGGCTGTGCCCAGTCTGGCAAGTGTCATGCATGAGGAAAAGGCCACTGGCACATCTGCTCTTATCAGCCACGTTCACTATCCCAGTGTGTGCACAAACCAGATCAGAGAGCTGCTGCAGGCAGATAACCCAGAGCCRGACAAGGCAAACATGCAGCCAGGCTGAGCTCCATGTCCTGCAGTCCCCAGGGCAGTGCAGGAGAGTGGGAGCGTGGTGAGAGTGTGCAGTGGACACACAGGGATGCTGCAGGAGGCTTCCCAGAGGGCAGCACAATCTCTGCCCTGTCCGGATGTCTGGTGAGGCATCCTTCATCCTTCCTCTGTCCATGGCTCCKAACAGACAGATGCTTTCCCTGTGGAAATAAATGGGGTTTCTTTTGGCTTCTCCAGTGGCTGTCTTTCCAATGGGGAGCCTATTGAAAATTAAATAGAATGTTGAAAATCTTGTTAAGGACATGATGGCTGATATTCCCATAACATCATATTCRGACTCAGGTTTCCATCTAGTGTGCTCAGATAATAATTTTCTGTGCTTTACCCTTGAATTCCTGAGGTTCTTAGCCCTGCCCMGCTCTCCTGCTTGTCCATGCAGCCTGCTGAGGGTCACCAGAAGCGCTAATGTTTTATATATTGAACCTGGAGATTCAGAGTTTAATGAACARCATTACATTTGGTTTATCTCTATTTTAGTTTCCTCATCTTCAAGAAGCAGTAAAATTTTGTTCAGCTTATCAAAGATCTATTAAAATGTCTAATTTTGATGACAAAACTATAATTATCATGRGAAGCAAGAAAATGGTGGATTTATTAGTAAATGGCATTCAGGATAAATATAATTTGATTTACTTATGTGTTATGTCTGCTATAAAGAGAAAAAGCTGAAAGGTTTTGCAGAGATCCTCAGAAATGCCAAAAATCATTCTGTAGGTGGAAAGCCACAGAGCTGAAGCATTTTTGACAGCAAGTGATTTTCTGAGCCCTTTGATAGGATAGGTGCTGGTAAGGTGTTTGTACTACAACTGACTGGACAAGGTGCATTTGAGATTTTTCTTCTTTTTTTTTTTTTTTTTTTTAAAGGGAACCAAAGCAAGTGGGTAGATTCTGTCAGAGCATCCACTTTCAGTCAAAAGGCTGGTTTTTCAATTCAATGTTTATACACACAAGTACCTGCAGCCTTCTCCAGACCCCAGATGTGCCCAGAAGCACCTATGTGTGAAGGGAGAGTGCTGAAATCAGTTTGTTCTTGTAAGCAGCTGTTTGTTCCCTTTCACACTTAGCTCCTGTATGAGCATGGAGAATGGCTTGGTGCAAGACTGAGTAAAACTTGTCTGCTTTCCTCTTGGTACCTGATCCATGTTAGCAAGGTATGAAATTACAGAAGCACAGAATGGTTTGGCTTGGAAGGGACTTTAAAACTCATTTTGTTCCTCCCCTCTGCCAAAGGCAGGGACACTTTCCACTAGACCTGGGTGCTCCAAGCCCTTTTCAACCTGGTCTTAGATACTTCCAGGTATGGGGCAACCACAGCTTCTCTGGGCAACCCATGGTAGGGCCTCACGTCCCTCACAGTTAGTTGCTGATGGGGCAGTAGTGAGTCAGATGTTGAAATCTCTTTCCCAGATGAATTGGCTTTCTTTAGCATATTTGTTTTACTTTTGCAGTGATTGTTTTCTTGCAGTTATTGTGATGATGAAAAATACTTTGAGCATTGGCCCAAGATTGTCTTGTCTTGACTATGGAAAAGGGAAAATTTTAACATTTCTGGTCATCATAGTTTCCATTAAAAATATACAGGGTCTGGCTCATGGATGTGAGCTCATGAGTGCTCACTTTGCACCCTCTGTGGAMATGTTGCAGTTATGGATGGATTCATTTGCCTTGTTTTGTGTTTCTTGTGTCCCTGTTTCTGCTTGGCTCTCCCTAGAGATGGAGTACTACTTGCATCTTGCTTTGAATGTAAGCCTGACGGAGGCTGTGCATGTAGAGATGCATGGGGGAGGCTGAGGACCATCTGTACAGGACTGTGGTGTTGTGTAACCAGCTACTTCTGCTCTCCTGCTGGTGAATGCCAGTACTCATTTTGCAGGAAGCAGCTCTGGCAGGTTTTGGAGGCAAGCAGAGCCAGGGCTTTTGGTGGCATCCTCCTGAGATGGCCTGTAGCATATCTGTGGGGCTCAAGGTCTCGGCTCAGACAAAAGCAAGTGAAAAGCTCATTTCAAGATATTCCTCTTAATTGTACTCTCTTTAGGATCTTTGTTTTAGAAACCAGGCCACAAGCACTGCTTTGCAAATATGAATTTGTCAGCTGCTTTAGAATGCCAGAAAGGGGAGACCATCAGCACTATGAGCTGCATTCACTAGATTATCACAAAAGAAGTGTTTGTGTTACTTCTATGGGCCATTTTTAATTTGGAACTGCTTGAGGCATCATTCTGACATGCTCGGTAGTGGATAGATAGATAGATAGATAGATAGATAGATAGATAGATAGATAGATAGATAGATAGATTTGAATAAAAATTTACTTTTTTAAAATATGGAAGTAACAGTGAAGAGACAAACAGATGAACATTTCTGACTTGCTTTAGGTTTAACAGATCCTTACTTCCTTTAAAAGTTACACTATTACTAACTTTTCAGAGTTTTTTCAATTCTGTTGGTAAACAGACTAATAAAGCACAGAAGACCAATCTGTTCTTGCTCTACCTGTGACTCCATGAAATACTTAATTTTTCATTTAATTCTTATTTTTCATTCAATGCTACCATAAGAAGAGAAATGTTTAGTCTGTATCTAGTTCCTGAAGTAAAATCTACAGATGAGAATAACCTGACTTTGATGTGAATTGGTGAAATGAATTGATCGTGGTGAGAACGGTATGGTAACTGAAACAAATAATCTCCTAACTAACATAAAACACATTATGGAAGTGTTTCATGAAAACACATAAGAATCAGGTTACAGCAATCCTATGCATTATTTATGCTTGAAGTCAGAGTGGATTGCACTTGTTGCCATTGAGCCCTCTAACACTTAGGTGACAGTTAGCTTGGATTTTACAGGGATTTAGGTTTGCATCCCCTACTATTCCAGAGTAGRCTTGGGAAGTGCTTAGTGCAGGATGGACCAGTCTTGGTCAATCTTTTTTGCAGCATTGAGCAGCTGAAGAGCCATATGGGAATGCCGGGACAGAGAAAAGAAAAAACTCATTATTGTAAAGGAGATGAACTGAATTTGTCTGTCTCAGGCTTGGATGTAAGATTTTGAAACAGGGTTTCTTTGGGAGATTAAAGGAAAGGATTTGCTGCTAAATGGTAATTGTTCCCACCTTAGCAGGCATGGAAAGGTCTCAAAGGAGGCTTTTCTATTCTTTACCCACCAAAGGCAGCCTGAGCCATCAGGAATTGTGCAGTGGTCAGAATGCTGCTGTGTTTCTCAGCTGGTTGTGTAGCTGGAGGTGTGAGTAGCTGCAGCCTGGTTTGAAGGGAGTACAGCTGCCCAGCCCCTCTGGCTGCACAGGGGCCAGCACCCAGGCTGCTCCGGGTTGGCTCTGCTGACCAGCTGGTTTGGGGCCTTGCCCACCTCTTCTCTCCTCGGTGGCTTCCCACCAGCCTTGTCCAGGCAGAGGATGAGGCTTAGGAGGATCAGGCTCCCACTGAACCATTCCCAGCATCCAGCAGCCATTGGGTCTGGGCTTTTGTTCTCTTTATCTGAAAAGGCCATGTTGGTGGGTGGTCCTGACACCCTCATGTTCCAAAGCTGCTTGGCATTTGACATTTCTTTCGTTTCTTTGACTGCATTTGTTTTTTTTTGTTCTTCTTTACTTATGCACTCTTTGCTTGAAGGAATGATCCTGGTTTGTGCTGTAGGAGCTGCTGCCCAAACTGCCTTGGACAATTTAAAATTGCAGAAGCGCTCCTGATGGAAACAACAGGGTGCTGAGATGTGCTCACTTATCCTGGCACTACCATGTTGCAGGTCCCACTGACCTGAGAGAGTGTTGAGACCCTGGCAAAATGCCCAGAGTGTCTGCCCCATCCCTGGAAGTATCCAARGCCAGGCTGGATGGGGCTTGAAACAGCATGGATAAGTGGAAGATGTCCCTGCCCATGGCAGGGGATGGAATGGGATGAATGAGTCCTTAARCCCAAACCRTTCTATGATTCCATGAAAGCAACACTGCYCAAAATGTGATGGATGTGGGAGTCTCAGCACTCCTTCGTGATGCTGAACCTTTGCATGTTGTTAATTRCATATGCTGAAAAATCAGTTTTACCTACAAAACGGACCAGAGTAAAATGAAGGAAGTGGGTAGGAGTGAGCTTGAGATATCTACTGTAACAGAAGTGTGAGCAGAGAGCTTATTTGAACATGAGTGTGTAAACACAGAAATAAGCTCGCTTCTATTACCTTTTTGCTCTCCTTAATTGCAAAATGGAAATTACATATTAATGGGAAAACAAGCTTTTCTAAAAAAAATTTTTTTTCAAATGTTTAATGGTGACCTGTGAGAATCATCAGATATTGGGTTCCCTCTATCACAATTTAAAAAAGMTTTTTATCAATAGAAACCCAGAATGTTTTATGTGGAATATTTTCATTTGGAAATGCTAACATGAGGCAAGTGCCAGAACCACATATTAACAAACTGCATTTTTTTTTTGTCAGATAATGTGCTGTGACAGATACATTCCTTAGGTAACTCCAAGTTTCATTCTGTGCAGTGGTCCAGCTGTTCCTCTCTGTGCCGGACCTAGTGGAACAGTCCTGTGGCTGCAGTTCAGTTGCTGCCGGTTGCCATCAGAATTTGGGGTGTGAAGCTCCCAGGGCAGTCATGGCTAAGCCTGGCCCTTCCACCGGGGTGGTCCTGGCTGTGATGGGTGTGCAGAGGGCTGTGTTGTGGTGCATGTGGTGTGTGCCASCCCTGAACTGGCAAAGCTTCCCCCAGGGAGTAGCTTCACAGAGCCACAGCTGTGTGTTGGGAGGCAGACGGGTCTGCAGGAGCTTCCCAGCATCTCYGCAGCAGCACAGCTGGGACCTCAGACCATCTCTGCAGTTTCAAGAGCCTGGACCTCCCCCTGCTCTTTTACTGTTCATCTGATGCCACGTTTAATTTCTTAAAAAGCCATGCCAGGATCTGGATTTTTTCATAGTAGGATCAGATCCTGGAAGCCATTTGTTGCTTTAAAAACCCAGGCCTGTCAGGACTCATGGCCAGCTCTGCAAAAGAGCAAAAGCATGGTAGCGAGGAGACCAGTGCCAGGGCCAGATAGTTTCACTCTGTGCARGATGCACTGTGACATCTGCTTTATTTCATCTTTCACTTCAAGCTGTTTTCTTCTGCTTTTTAACACAGTGAGCTCTTCCCAGAGCTCTTCCGTGAGATTGCTGTGGATGCTTAMCATCATGTCTGTGATTTCTGGAACACCAATTTCCAGGGTGTACTTCTGTAGGAAAAGTCTTGCAGGAGTTATATAAGTGTGTTTATTTTCTACAGGGTTGATAATGTTTTGTTGCTTTCTGGCATCTAATTATTCCAGCGTGTTTTAGTGATATTAAATAGCCAACAATAAGCAAKGCAAGGGGGTGAGTTAAGTGTGTCTGGGAATAAAGAGGTGAAGGCATGGATCACTCTCTGCACAGACAGCAAGTGGCAGCCTTGCTTCCAGGTAATTACTTCTATAATTTAGATCATTTTGRTAGAGACTTATGCAATGTATTTGCTTTTTAGTCACTGTTTTGCTGTGGAAGGAGCACAGGAAATGTTTACCAGGCAGGCGTGCCTAGGTTGCTCTCTCATTTCTGTTTTCTTATCAGGCAAACATAAGCCCACAGYTTGCTGACAGCAAAACCATATGGTTCCCCTTTTTCACAAATCGATTTTGCAATACAGATAATCCTGGCTGTATATATTTTGGATTATTTTAATTCTTGCATTACTCTATTTTTCTCTGCCTGGAAATTATGTATGGCTATTTCTGAACCCAGAGGTTGGGGTGAATTAAGATTTTATGGAGGMTGGTGCACTTCAGTGTCTTTTCTTTGAGGACAGTTATTTGTCATATATAACCCATCTTTTGTAGCCAATGCTGTTCTGTGCTGCCAGATTGCAGCATCAGATTCAGAGATTTTCAGAACACTGGATATCCTCTCAGTGTGAGGCCAAGCTGAGAAATGCATTTGTATAAATCAGCTCTTKCTTTACAGGAAGGTGCAGAAGTAGCTGCAGGAACTTGAATCATAGAACGTAGAATCACAGGAGATTTTGATTTGGAAGGAACCGTAAAGCCCATCCAGTGCCACCCCCTGCCCTGGGCAAGGGACACCTCCCACTGTCCCAGGTGGCTCCAAGCCCCAATGTCCAGCCTGGCCTTGGGCACTGCCAGGGATCCAGGGGCAGCCACAGCTTCTCTGGGCACCCTGTGCCAGGGCCTCCCCACCCTCCCAGGGAACAATTCCTGCCCAATACCCCATCTAAATCTACTCTTCTTCAGCCATTCGCTGTCCTGGCACTCCTTGTCCCAAGCCCCTCTCCAGCTCTCCTGGAGCCCCTTTAGGCACTGGAAGGAGCTCTAAAGTCTCCCCAGAGCCTTCTCTTCTCCAGGCTGAATAATGCCAGTGCTTCCACCCTGTCTCCAGAGCAGAGGGTCTCCAGCACAAAAATTAATATCTATATGTAAAATCTTTTTTTGCAGTTTTGGGACCATCACAGAGTGATTAAAATTAAAAAAACAAACAAGCAAACAAAAACAAAACAAACAAACAAACAAACAAACAAAAAAAACCAGAAGCCCAAACTCATAACACTCAATCTGGAATGAGGAGGAAGATTATCCAATGCATCCTGTGTGTTCCTGGAATGGGATGTGGGTAGAAAGGACAAAAGATGAAGAGAAACCAGTCCTCTAGAAAAATTTGCTCCTGTTGAGGCCAATTGCTGCCATAACAAGTGATTGAAAGAAGTGGCAAAACAAACAGAAATAATCTGAATGGAATTAAAGAGTTATGGTTTTGGAAGCTAGTGCTTGGTACATGTTTACTCTGTAGATTAGCCCAGTAATTGTCACTGGAACTTTCGTTTGGTCTTTTGCTGAGATTGCTTTGGGTTTGYTTTCCAGGAACAGGGTGTTAAAGAGCATGAGTTGGAGATTGATAGGTGGGAAGCCTGCCTGCTGTGGTGGGATCCAGGAGCTTCACTACCATTTAATGACATGGAGAGAGTTTTAGGATTAAAAATAAAATAGATTTGCTAACAACTTGGTTCTGTCAGAACGTTTTTAAGGAGGCAGTAATTTCTTTTTGCCTGTCGATGTGGGAAGCATATTTTTCCCCTTCAAATGTTTTTGTGTTTCATCACAGTGCTTGCAGCACTATGCCTCTGAGGTTTCTCAAGTGATTTGGAAATCCAGTGAAAGATAGGGAACTTGGGCTCTAATGCAGAAGCAGTGCTGGTATTTTGTAAATGTTAAAAKAGTTTCCAGATTCTGTCAATGCATTGTACAGACCCAGAAAATGTATTTGTTACCTTTGAAGTTACCTAGATGTTATATGTTGTCTTAATGACCTGACATTAACATTTTTGTTTAAAATGACTGTGAACAGGGAATATGACAATAGAACTTGGTGTATGAAGTTAGTGGSTGACATTAGATGGCCAAGGGGAGARCAGCTCCATGGCTCAAAGAGCAGCTCTGTTAACAACAAAGAAAAGCTGCATGAACAAAAATGTATGAAAAATTAATGATCTACTGTAAAGCAGAGTTTGTCACTTGAGAAGGGAGGTAAGTTATATGTGTGTGTCTTTCTATGSCCCTCCCTGTGGTTTTAACCTTCTTGGCCCCTTTCAGCCAAGCCAAACAGAGGTGCAGTACTTATAAAGAAAGGAAATTTTGATCGGATCATGCCAAAATGCTACCAAGTAGTCTGAAATGTGTGATCAGTACACTAGATCTGGGAAATTTGCATGGGGGAAGATGTGTAATGAATACTCCCAGTGTGGAAGATGACGGCCTGAGTACTAAATTCAACAGAATCCAACAAGACAGGATCCCTATCCCTAGGCRACCATGCCATTCAGAAATTACTCATTTTTAGTATTTTTAGTGTTTTAGTATTCAACATGCACCAGTCTGAGCAGATTGTGTCACAGCATGAATTGCTTTGTGCTGGGAGTCGGGGCAGAGGAGCTGTTGAATGGCACTGACCCACTGTTGGCCGTGGGCTGGTGCTGGGCAGAGCAGCCAGCATCGGCCACCCCGGGGTCTGGTATTTGTTTTGACCATTAAGTGGGACTGATTTAAAGTCTGGTATCAATAAAACCKCAGTGGCCCTTGGCTCTTGGCTGCGGTGCTGCATTGTGTGTCTGTGTTTGCTCTGCAGGGCAGTGCAGCCGCCTCCTCCCACCCCAGCTGGGCTCACTGCAGGTCCTTCATGGCAACGGCACCGATGTGGGGACAGTGCTCACATTCCAGTGCTCTGCCGACCACCAGCTGGAGGGACCAGCCTTCATCACCTGCGTCTGGAAAGGGAACAGCACGCAGTGGACAGCCGCAGTGCCCTCCTGCAAGCGTAAGGTTCTTCCCAAACCSTTCCACTCCCTTTGGGATGCGTTGCATTGATTTTGCCCTGCCTGTCTCTGCAACGTTAGGATTCATTCRAGATACCTGTGTAAAAGACAAATTTGATTTTCCTCAAAGTTGCCCCACTGATGGCAATTGCACTCCATCTATGTTCTGACATGTGATTATCATGACACAGAAAAGACTCCATTGGATCTGTCCCTGATCTCATGTCGCCAGTAGCATTGTACCTGGAATAACTGTGGCTTTAGCTAAAAGCTGTATGCTTCTTTAGAGAATGCATGGCAATGACCRACTGATGTGCATGCATATTTGCACATGCCGAATCTCCTGGCAGTCTTTTCTGACAAGTTTTTGCTGTAAWAGGAACACAGTGACATTTTTTTAACAATTCTTGGCTGTTTCCTGTGGGTAGCTGCATATAGRGAAATAGTGTCTGAATGGCAACAAGCATTAACTATCTTTCACACTGTGTTCCTGCTTGTTTATTATAAGGTTGTTGCTGGTTTGACTAGAAGTAAACCCAAGCAAAACTTGGTACCTCTGAGCTTTGAGCACRTGAGTTTGTGCCTCAGACCTTGTGTCATTGCAAATCCCCAGTGGATACGTTGGTCTTACAGATATTTAGTTCTCTCTCACGCACTCAGCTATTCTTACCTCTTGTTTCGAGATCCCATTAAAGAAAAACCCTTTCCCCAGAGTCTGCAGAAATGTCATGCTTTGTGGAGCTCAGCTGAACCATTTGTGATGCTGGTCATTGTGACACAGGGAGACCTAGATGAGTTTTTAAGCAAGACAWGCTTACTTGCTCCAAGTGAGTTGGCAGAGATGTGTGTGCCACACCACATTCACACTCCTCCTTTTTTCTGGAGGGCTCACTTCCAGCACCAGATCCCTGTGAATACTCAGCTCTGTAGATCACTTCYGTCCTGCATCCTTCCCCAAACAGAGAAGACCTGTTGTTTGCTGCTTGCCAAAGAGGATGTAATTACATGGAACTGTCCTTGCTCTAAAGGGCTTCTTCTAAGCCTGTTTACCCCTGTTAGTATTCAATTAGYCCATGTTAGTAGTCTGCAGCTCATCTGCATTTGATCTGCCTACAAGAGCTTTGCTTTTTGGCTACTGCAGGGCTAAGGGCTCTGCGCTTAATTAATTGCAATGGTGAAATGCTTGTGAACAATTCATTAGTAACTTACAAACAGGACATTTTTAAGTAGTCTAATTTGAGGATTGCATAGCTCTAAGCCGAAACCAAGATACTCTGTTATCTTGATGCATACTAATATGAAAGTCCTCACTGAGCACAAGTGTGAAGCAGGTAGGTTTCAGCATGGTTTAATGAAAATGTAAAAGATAAAATTGTGGACTGATCTTAGAAACATGTTTCTATGTTTGCTTTGCTGCAGCCATATCAAAATACGAGACTTTTGGCTTTAAGATTGCAGTGATTGCCTCCATTGTGAGCTGTGCTGTCATTCTGCTGATGTCCATGGCTTTCTTGACTTGCTGTCTGATCAAGTGTGTGAAGAAAAGTGAGAGGAGGAGAACTCAAAGGTATGTCAAGAAGACATTTTTAATAACAGTGTGAGAATGCACATCATACAGACCCCATCACTGTGATAGCAGAGAGCTTCAAAGGATTTGCTGCTTGCAGCACTGAAATGATGTTAATTACTTAAAATCCTTAATTTGTAGGTCATGGTTTAGGCTGGGTATTCCAGAGTATTAGACTTGGTATTCCAGAGTATTTAAGTACCTGATGTCTGTTAATCTCAGATAACCTCCACAGGTCTGGGCAGGTCTGGATTTACCCAGGATTATGCAGAAGCTGAACACACAAGTCTAATTTTCTGGCCCAGCATTTCTCTCTTTAAGTTATTGAAGATTGGCAGTATTTCCCCTTCTTCTCTATTTCTTTCCTTTTTTCCTTTCTTTCTTTGAACGCTGCTGGGAAATGGAGTCTTCCTGTGTCAGAGCCATTCAAGCCCTCACCATCTGCAGAACTTCCTCAGAGCTGTTACAGTGTGAGACTGGAAGGATGGAGGATTTTTGTCTTCTGGCTTGGAGCACAAATTGGTGGATTATAAACAGGAATGGGAAGAAGTCAAATTTTCAATCCAGTCCATTATAAAAATGCAATAGTGGGTAGTGTCAGCAGGATCACGTTTGCCTGTAGGCTGGAGCTGAGCTGCTGTTGCTCACARGAGTCACTGCTGCAGAGGTTTCCATGGGAACTTTGTCTCCCTCTTGTTTTTCTTGCTAGTTATTCCCACCAGGCCCTCCAGTGGTCTGGAGGGAGACTGGGGAAGACATAGTGAAGGTGTCTATGCTGAGCTGTGCTTTATCTGAAACTTCATGGGAACCAGCTGAAAGGGAACTTCTGTCATTTGAAATCTGAGTGTAGCCAAAATAGAGATTTTTTTATTTCCCTTGAAAGGAATTTTTGAGTCAAAAATTGAAAGTCTTTAGTGTCAATCATAATATTAGGTTTTTACTAGAAGCATGAAATAAATTGTTTTGAAATGAAAGGGTTGATTGACATTTTTGAAATTGCCACTTTTCTTTTGATAAGATTATTCATGTCTAAGTCCTTGTTTTTTCGTTTATTTTCAATGAATTTTGCAAAAATTAACCATTCCCACTTTTGTGATGACTTGAAATTTTTTCTTACAAAAGAGAAACCATTCACACTGGACATTATGACCTGATTCTGTCATCAGGCTGTAAAATTATTCCTTTTGCAGAGAGCTTCTCTGTTCCCTGCTGCCCTTGTGCTCCTTTCCCTGTCTCCTGAAGGAGCTGCTCCATCCRGTTGGCAACAGAGCCTAGCTCCGAGGAGAAACCTGGGGACATTTCAGACATTGTGTGTCTTATCCCCTCTGTCAGAAAGAATTGAARTGATGTACAAACTGTCCATGTCATGGGAGGAAAAGTAACATTCACCCTTGTGTGAAACTTGTTGGATGCAGTGGCAGCATCTCTCTTGGTGATGGAGGTGGAAAAGTGGATCGACTTCTGGATGCACAAATCTGACAAAAAGCTKCAGGCTGGATAACTTAATACAAAATGACAACTCCTGGTGGAAAAACAGTGAAATGAGGGTCTCTTAGACCATATCTGAGAGACAGGGTGGTCTGTACCTACAGGGCACAGAGGATGTCCTCACCTTGCCTTTAGCTCTGAAGTTTGCCTGWCTGCTTCTTTTGGCTCCTTTAGTTGGTCACACTAGAGAATCACCTCTGCCTACAAACCTGTCTTGTGAGGTGTCTAATATCTTTTAAGGACCRTCCTGTGTTTGTTTAATAGAATTACATAATCATCAGGATTGGAAAAGACTGTTAAGTAAAACTGTCAACACAGCACCACCRCCATGTCCACAACTAAACAATGGCACCAAAATCATCATCGCTAGCTCTCAGGATTTAATCTTGTCCCTTCAGCCAGTGAGAATGTCTGTGATTCTGTGAATCTTAGACTTCTTTTAAAAACAAGAAAAGAAATTGTGAATTTTTTTCTTGCCTCAGAGTTGCAGAGATATGCATGAAAACAGCCCTGAGCATTTCCAAAAGACAACCCTGACAATGAGGCTCTACTCTTAACAAAGGCAACATTACCTGTCTCCTTCATTTTTAAGTCAATATCTTTTCTACCTGCCTGGTGATTTTGGAAACCTTAGGAATAGCAGTGCTGCAAAAAGTTACAGCAATTTTTTTTCTGAAATAATTTATTCCTAAAATTGAGATGGTCTGTAGTCCTTTCACACACAACAAGATATGGTCCAGTGTCACTGATGAAGGTCCATGAGAACACTAACACATCATCCCAYCTTATGTGACTTTTCTCATTACCTGTAGTCTGAAAAAACACYAAATCAAAATGGACATAATTCTTGGAGGTTTGTTCCTTTGAACTGTCCACTGGTGCTCATAAGAAAATTGCTCTCATTTTTTTTGTTTGCTTGTTTTTGAGGAGTATTGGACAATACTTAAAATAGCCCTATTTYATGGAATAGTATTTATGCTATTGAAGAACTCCCTATCTTAAGGTATTATTTAAATCTCTACAAGTTTGGCTTACACATGAGGTTCAGAACATGTTCAAATGCATTCTTCAGTAAACCTGGAATTMGGTTTCAACTGTAGAGAGTCAGGTCTGTGGTCAGAAGACAGCTCAGCTATACAGCCATGTATCACAATACAGTATTCTACTGCTTGGTATATTCACAGAGATGTGCAGCTGTGGTACCAGCTAAGTACTGAAGAACTAGAGCACAWGCAAGCTGCTTACTTTGGTTTTAAGGGAAGAAACAATAACAACAACAAGAAACTCAGGAATACATCTGTATTTAATGACATGACTAACATGGCGTATGATAACCAAGGCTTCTACAGGTAAGACTGTTAAAATATAGTATGTTTGAATGAGTTTGTGGAACAAATTTTAGAGGATTCCTTGAAAAGGTATTTTAAAGGAGGCCCCTGAAGAGGATGTGATGCCTGAGGGTTGCCACAGCTTGTCCTTGAATTTGCCTGTTGTTATTAATTATTATAATTAAATCTAATTGAGGAATTAATGKTGTCAAAAGGTGAGACAGCAGAGGATTGAGTGTGACCTCCCCTCTTAGAGCTGCTTCCTTCCCCAGGAGTGTCTGGTTGAGCCTGGTCTAGGGGAGAGGTTGCAGCAGATTAGCCGGAGAGAAGGCTTTAATTGTTTTTGTTCAACTTGTACTGAAGAGCAGCAGGGAAGTCCCTGCTCTGTCTTGGGGAGTGGAATCAAAGTGCAACTTGCCTTCCCTTAGGAGTCTTGGGAGTGGAGGCAGCCCCGAACACCTGGGGCTGCAGGAGGGCTCAAGGGAAGCATTAAGCATCGCTGTTCATCCCATAGGGAGCTGGGCAGCTTCCCTGAGAACTGTTTGGTTATCAGGGGGTGCAGCACAAGAACAGCAGGATCYTCATCCCCAAGGCAGCAAGAATTCCAGTGTGGGAATCCTGGCTCTGGGATAGCCCAAAGACACATCCTCACTATARTAATTATAAATAAATAATTTATTTATAATGAAATGCATCACATGCTGTGGGTTCATGGATGATGAGCACAGCACACCTTTGTGCTTGTTTAAAATCATCTCAGAATGTGTCCATGTGTGTTACACTGCCCATGATGGTGCCAACAGAAGCAAAGCAGAAAAATGAATATGTCTAAAACCTARTCGCAGTTTGGCTATTACTGTTTGTATCAAACAGTACATGTTATTGTATCTTTTACCCCCTCTGGGTTCTGCTTCATTGTTGTATACAATAACATACTGCACAGTTCTTGTTTGCTCTTAATTTACTGCTCACCTGTACAGCCTTTCTGTACAGCAGTGTCAATGATCTCTAGTGCTTACCTGCAGAAAACAATCKTATGCAGATTATAAACCTGCTTCCATGACACAGCACAGCTGGAAATCATGTTCAGATGGAGCACTGCACAAAAGGCTGATGGCTCTTTTATCAGTTTCTGGTTTTGGGTGATTTCAGGAAGATATATAATGCTAATTAAATGCTGGTTACAACCTAAACAGTTTTTAGAAGATTCAGGATGCAGTTTTTAATTTTGTGTGACTGTCAGGCTACGATTTTGTGTTTTGTGTCAGTGTAATCTGCTTTTAAAGTAGCATGGATTCACTTCTGAAGGGCTGTAAGCAGGAGTGAGTGTTTTGATGGAGCTTTAAGCTCCTCCTGGGTTCTTACCTGCACCACTCCATGAAGCAAAGACTTCTGTTTATTGARTTCTTCACACCTTTTCTTACCTGARAGTAGCAGGGAATACACCATTTGTCTGGATAAGCAGCTTCTCATTAGCCAGAAATCAAGTTTATTATTGCTTCAGAAAACTGGAGGATGTGTAAACTTCAGTAGTGAATGGCAGCAACAGGAGGAGAAAGGCCTGGGAGCTCTGCTTTTCCTAGGCTGAGTAATGAACATGCTGTGTGAAGTCCTGGTGCTCACACCCACCTCAGAGTGCAGGAGGCCCACTGGTAATCAAGGTTTGCTTATCTCCACCATGCAGAAGGGACGGGATCCTGGCTAATCACTMACCAGTTAAACCAGCTATGAGAGCAGGTGTATCAGCCTGTGCACCCTTAGCCAAAACCCTGGTTGTTTTGCATGTGGAGAGTGGCCACTGCTTCTAATAAGAGATGGAAATGGCATTGAAGGTGATTCTGAATAAAGCTGTCCTGGAATTGCCCTTGGAACAGCTGTGACCCTTCCTTATTTCTACCATGTTCCTTTTTCCTGCTCAAATAAGAGCTGTTTAATCAAGTGTTTAGTAAAAGATGCTGATTTCTACTCTCTAATWCTGTTAAATGAATATATATGCAGGGTGAGATGTGGGAATTCTGCTAACACAGTTCATGGAGACAACAAATGGCCTACCAGTTTTGTAGTTCACTTGCAAGGCTTAGTTTTTGTGTGTAGCAGATTCGGCTATGTTTCTTCATCCTATGCTTGTCCGCCTTACTGGGAAC
This sequence comes from Malurus melanocephalus, assembly GCF_030028575.1. Taxonomy (NCBI): domain Eukaryota; kingdom Metazoa; phylum Chordata; class Aves; order Passeriformes; family Maluridae; genus Malurus; species Malurus melanocephalus. The sequence continues at coordinate 85,845 of NW_026623766.1, read as the reverse complement.
AGGAGGACAATGCAGGCACTGGGGAGGTACAGACATGAATCTGGGCTGTGCTGGGAAGGCCAGCATGAAGGGACATGTTCCCTGTCCAGGTAATTGCTGTGGCACTGCTTCCCCTCTAATGGGAGCTGGACATGTTGGCAGCCTGTGCTTGGAGGAGATCTCTAAACCTGTGGGTGTTGCTGTGATGGAGCTGTTATAGTGCCAGCTGTCCAGGGAAACAAATACAGGCCTGTRGCATGGCTGGCAAAAAGCAGCAAAACTGAGGGCAGGCAATCCCAAAGGGCAAATTCCATGTATTTCTGCATGTCAATGGTCAAGAAGAAAATGGAAAGAGTATTTAACTAAGACTCCTCAGGGAAGGTTCAGACTTGCCATCAGTAAGCATTTGTGTACCAAGAGGGTACCTGGAACAGGGTCCTGGAGAGGGTATTGGTGCCCCAAACTGTCATTGTTCAAGGGGCATTTGGGCAATGCCCTTAATAGTGAGCTTTAGTTTTTAGTCAGCCCTGAAGGGGTCAGGCAGTTGCACCCAATGATCCTAGTGTGAGTCCCTTCCAACTGGAGTATTTCAGTCTAGTGTAGTCTRGTGTAGTCTACCCTTCCTACCCTGTTCTGTCCTACTCTCTCTTGTGTCAAAGTTTCACACATTTGCAGGAATTGTCCAATGAATCACTGGATCTCTGAGCACAACAGCAATCCTACTTGGTTTTTCTACGCAGGAACTGTCCAAAGAAGCACAGGGGATGAATCCTTTYCTCCCTGCCTTTTCCAGGGTCGTGGTACATGCTGTTTTCTGCAAATCAGCCATGGGAAGTGTCTCTGCAGCCCRTTTAGAAGGGGAGGTTGAGATGAGTGGTGTCTACCTTTAAGAAAGGAGTGGGTGGAGAGCCTGACAAATTCAGTCATTTTTACGATAGCTTTTTCTTTTCTTTAAGAAAACTGTTTGGCTGCTTCTTGTAGCATGTGAAGTATCTGGAAGAGTGAGAACTTCTCCACCCTTGAAGAAGACTCTCTTGAGTATATCATGCTACTTTTCAGACTTAATTTAATAGATTCAGTGATTAGCATTCGATTCATACTTTAGGATCAAAATACTGTAAGAAGAAATAAAATAAAAAGCCCCATTCTTTCAGGTAAGGCAATATAAAATAAAAATCCTTGCAAGCAGGTAAGGTGTATRTTGACATTTACAGACACATTTAGGATTAAAGAGCTCTAACCAGTTTAAGCTGTGCCTTAGTATGCTGACAAGATCATTTTGGCTGCAATGAGGTGACACAATGTGGATGAAGAATGCTGATGTGTAGAAGTTATAAATAACRGAGAAGCCCAGCTGTGCAACAGTAGAAGCTCCATCGTGTTGTTCTGGAYGTGTCTGCCACAAAATGGGAACCTTCTCACCTCATGTTTGAGGCATAGGAACAAAGATCATRAATATGTAGTTTTGCAAGGAAATGTTGAATTTTAGTGGCAATTACTTTAATTATAATGAGCATATTCTGACTGCTTTGCTGCTTGAACAAATTGCTTTAAAATGATGAGAAATATGTGTACAAATACCAGGATCATTAACTACCGAGTGAAGTCACTGCTGATGCCACCTCTTTCATTGAATGTAAGGAATCATAATGAGTGAACATACCAGTTTTTAGCAGAAAGTCTTATATATATGAGCTGTAAATATTTACAGCATATTTGCTTTCTTAAATTATTGAAAACGCTCAATATGTTGAGCAGGGAAAAACAAGTTACAGATCATGGTGCTGCTGGGAGGGAGGTATTTCCCCACCGTTGCTTGTTACAAGTTCAGAGTAGCAGATAGCAGTTTGCTCTGTGGTACGGAGCTTTGAGCCAGATTAGCTGAAAAAAGTGTCTGTGCCTAGGGAAGGGAGATTAACTGCAGCTCTGGGCCATGTAGTTAAAGGAGAACAATGTCCATGAGCCTCCAAAGCAGTCCCCAGGAGGATTGCTGGGCAGAGGGCCTGTSAGCATGTTGGGAATAGCATTCACAGCCTGACTGCAAGACGTACCAGGATATGTCATTTTTGAGTCGATTATTTTCGGACGAAGAGTAATGCCTGGCCCTGCAGTAATTCTTTAGAGTACTTGCTTGGGCACCCAGCACCTGAGATGAGCCATCCTCTTCCATCCCAGCAAGCCACCATGTGGGAGAGCTTGCATAAGACAGACTGAGCAGGCAGATTGTCCTCTGCCCTGTGTCAGGGACAGAGTAAAATATCAGAAAAAAGAAACTTAATGGCAGCTGTCCTTCCTCTCTGCCAGCTGCTGGTAATGTTTGAGAGATGGACGTGAAAGTTACTGAGGCATTATACGAAAGAAATGGGTGTCCAAAAGAAGAGTGGGGTCAGCTGAATGCCGGCAGGGGTAATGCTCACCCACTGCTCAGAGTCAGCTATAGCTGCTTCACAGGTGAAGGTGTTCCAGGGCTTGACAGCCCTTTCTGTGAGGAATTTTTTCCTTATAKCCAACCTAAAATTTCCCCAAATTGACAGAGCTTAAAAACTGCCTTTAGTTTTCAGCTAGCAAGCAAAACTTCACAGCAAACAGTGCAATGGCCTCAGCAGAGCAGATGCTCTAGGAAAAKAGGGTTAAAATACAGGGTGAGGAAATGCACATAAGCAATTGCTCTGATAAACATCATTGCTAGATTTTAAATCTGTGAAGAATTATCCTATCCTGCTGTAATGTACATCAGTTAAATTTTAAGCATGTATGCAGGGAAGGAGCTGTCCTGTGCTTGTTTTAGTAGTTTGTAGCATTTTCACTTGTTCTTTAGGTGCAAGCCATCAGCTCCATAAAAAACAAAAGGAAATGCAAGTGTTCTGCAAGCAGAAATTGGAGCCTGAGTCCAATTGTAACAACTTTTGGTCTGGCAAAATGTTCACAACCTAACATTGTGAGAGAAAACAGCAAAACCCTTCTGGCGTGAAGGGACATGGAAGAACCCACTTTTCCCCATGGAAAGCACTCCACTTTTGGAACCTGTTAATGTATCAGCATGTGTAGAAGATACTGTCCCAGGAGAAGTACATATAGCCAGTGTAAAGGAAGTGCTGAGAGAGCTCATTTCAGTTTGCATCAGCTTCCTAGTGATGGTCAGAAATAGCCACACCTCAGCTCTTGCTTTGCTTTTCAGTGTAAAACTCCTGTAACCTGTCCTGGAATAGATACTYCCTTGATCCAGTGATGTGCTGCTTTTTCATAAGGGAGAATTGATGATCCAGCATTTTCCCTACTCAGGAGAATTGAATGTAGCTGTACACTAATTCCTTTTCATTCCCTGTCAGCTAAGAAGACAACCAGAAAAAAAAAAAAATAGTCCAGCTCAAAAGTACAATTTAATGGGAATCCAAGACATTTGGTATGGGGTTTTCTTGTCTAATGTGGAAGCATTTGGAGGAAGTTGTGCATTCTAAATTTGGACTGTTTAGAGGTGAATTATTTTTCATGGCTCTAGGTCAAGTTATAAAACATTCTCCATGAAGTAGTTGATCTGACTGCAGGAGCAAGTCGAATGGAAAAGCCCATGTCCCAGTAAGCTTAAAGTCCTCCTTTCACCTATTCACATAGCTGGAGATATTATCCAAAAAGAAAAACCCTTCTGCAGGCTGGTACATCTTCCCACAGAATATATTTTTAGTAGCTGAATTTTTTGTACCAGAGCCTTTTCTGACTACAAGWTGCTTTACCATTGTACCTGGCAAAAAGCAAGTGAGGACAATCCAACAACAGAGCTCCAAGTGAAAAGGCTCTGTACGAAGTCCCAAAGCCAGCATGCTATTAGGAGAGACAGGTCAGCATTTTCAGTCAGTCCAAGAAGTCAWATGCAAAGTTGGTGAGATTAGCCCATGACTTTGACCTCCAACATAAAATAATTTTCTTTTTGATATAGTGGCTATGTAGTGGAAATTTTCCGCTATCTTGTGTAAGGGGTTGTGAGGAACGCCCGAATTGGAAATTTGTGTTGCTCTAAAAAATTATGATGTCTGTGCAGCCTTGCTGAGGAGCAGAGCTGTGAGCAAAGGGACCTTCTAGGATGGGCTGGGGCATCTGGCTACATTCCTGCTTTGCCCTCTGTCCCCTTGAGRGAGCTTTCCCAGCTGTTTGCTCTCTGAAACCTAAGTAGAAGAGATGAAAAAGGTGAAGGATRTGATGCTCTTCTTTTGGTCGAATGGTGTGATGTGGATTTACCGCAGTGAAAGGGAAAAGCACTTGGAGAAATATCCATGTTGTGAGACAAATTGCTGCAAAGCTTAAAGGAAAATGTCAGTAGAACAAGAAAAATGCACCAGGACACCTGGAATGACTGCCAGAGGAGATGCACCAGTGGGACAATTAAGGGGGCAGATAATCTTCTACAACAGTGACAGTGCAAGTTTGTCCTGGGGAAACTGATCTGTCAGGGTTATGAAGGTCTGTCACTGCTTATAAGGTCAGCAGTGTGACCAGAGAGGCAAGACATTTGCTCTCTCCAGAATAAATGTTCATTTGTTCTGATCGACCTCATGGTCGGAAGTTGCTGGTGTTTGCATGCAGAGYGGTGCCTGAGGCTGTGGGCACACRTGGGACCATTGGCACAACATCCTCRAATGAATGTGTGGGTGTGAATGTGTCCCCTGCTCAGCTATGATTCCAGTGAGGCACCTGTGGGCTGCTGCCAGGGCACAGGAAGGGATGCAGGACCACTCACCACTGTGGGGTTTAATACTGCACCACACAGAACATCCAGTGAATGGCTGCAAAGGGCAAATGACCTGTTGGATACAATTGGATGGAATTAATACAGTTCCCTGCATGAAATGTTTGATTGCATGGCAMCAAGGACTGAAGGGGAGGAGACTCAGTGTAGGAGAGGGGCAGATTTCCTTTCCGATCTTTTCCCCATGAACTGGTCCAGCCTTGAGCTTCTCTATTCATGGAGTTCTTTTTTTTCCTCTTGTTTTTCCTGTGTTTTGTGTTCCTCACCATCACCTTTTAGAGGCTCAGATCTTCCCAGTACCTTTTGACATGCAGGTTTCAAAGAAAGCTGAGACAGAGGAAGCAAGCTGTGGCTGTGGTTTCACCTTGGGGCCCCATCAGAAGGGTAGGATAAACTGGCTTTTAAGTTACACCCATTTCTGAATTTCAGTCTTAATTGTCACTGCAAGAGCTCGAAGAGGGTATGTACAGCAACATGTGCTTTCAATAGAGCTGCTATTATTGTTTTCATAGTGCTTTCATGGTTATCCCAGGGTCTTGTACAAAGCCACCGGGCATACAGCAACAAAAAAAATCCCCTCCTATCCTCCAGTATAAAAGCTGTTTTGAGAAGCAGTGCCAGCACCAGGCAGCTTTGTGGCTGCATTCTCACACATCTCGAATGTCCCATTAACAGTGTTTTCCCTCCAGCAAGGAGCAGCTCTCAAGTTGCATAGAAAAAATATTCTTGTGAATCCTCTAAGCCCCATTGACAAATGCAATGGTGGCTGTTCTTCTACCCTCATGGGAGCTACAAATTTTGTSTGTGAGATAAAGGCTGTCCTTGTCAAATGCATCATGCACTTACCTGTGCACCCTGCAGCACCCASGGCGGGTTTGTATTGCCAGGTCTGATTCTCTTGCTGCGATGTTTGGAAGTAGCCCAGCTGGGAGCTGGCGTTAAGGGAAGTTGAAGTGCTTGAAAAAATAGTCACACTCTTTGAGGAGAAAATAGGGAGCTTCCAAGGATGAGAGAGAAAAGTGATGGCTGTGTCCGACTGAAGGCCATGCATGCAGAGCAAAGCCCACTGCATGCATGGTAGTCTGTCCCTTGATGACACTGCCACCTTCTTAATAGCTCTTCTCATCCTCTGCTGAGGTGGAACCACASTGGCTTCACTGTCCCTCTGCTGTCCTCGGGGTCTGATCTGTTGCAGGGAAGTGAGGTGCCTGCTGTCTCATCTTGCACTTAGAGAATCACAGAATCATGGAATGGTTTGGATGGAAAGGGGCCTTAAAGGCCATCCCATTCCACCCCTTGCCATGGGCAGGGACACCTTCCCCAACCCCAGGTTGTTCCAAGCCCTATCCAACCTGGCCTTGGACACTTCCAGGGATCCAGGGGCAGCCACAGCTTCTCTGGACAACTTGTGCCAGCAGAAGTCAATGAAAGCTTAATAGTTTCTGAAATGGGAGGAACGTATTGCTGAGCCAGGAGTGCAGCTCTCCTCCAATTACAGTTTTATCCAGTTTGGGTCTCTGAGTTAGTGGTAGACTRTGGCTAATTGCCATGTTGCACAACATAGAACTTTACAGGGGGTGAATTCTGCCCAGGTGAACTCTCTTTATTGCACTATAACCAGAATACCTAAACTTGAGCTATAATCCTTGCAGGGCAATTTGCAAAGCCTTTGTTTTTGCAAAGGTTATTTTGCTGGCCCATGCAAAACTTTATTCCAGTTCTTTTCTGTGTATATACTGCTTTGATTTGATTTTTAGTTTGACCTTTGACTACAACCTCAAGAATATGGAGCTGAATTCCTTATGCTATAAAAAAAAAAAAAAAGCACAGCAGCAAGTATCTCAGAAGGTTTTCTTTTGGCAGTGAGGTGTGCAGCATTACTCCATATAGCTTCTGTTCCCTGATGGCAGGTCACAGGGGTGCTCAGTGCTCAGTTGGTGCCCAAAAAATGGTATTTGAGGTCTTGTTGAGGCCCCAAGATTAAAAGACATAATTAAAACATTACAGGTCAATACAACATGGGTGAAGCTATCATGCTGGTATTTTGAAGAGTTTATTGTCCGAATTACAGGTGGGTAAATTCTGCTCATCTGTGCACCTCCTTCATGAGTATGTTCCGACTGTGCTGATACAGTGTCCTCTCACATTCAGTGCCATGGTGTTTTAAGATGCCTTTACACTGTCTGACTGTAGCTCATGTCCCCACTAGTTTTGTAATGCAGTTTTCCAGTGAAAAGCAAGATTTATTCTACTTTGCAGGAAAGATGCATTCTGTACCAGGAGAACAAGACTTCTGTTATTTGGGTTTATTTTCTGTTACTCCCCTGCGGTTCCTCTGTGTGTGCATGCTTTGTGTATGAGCATTTCTGCTGGCTTCTGCAGCTGAAAATTGCAGAACACAGCTTGTGTTTCCTGGCCAGCTTTTCAGGTGTGAAAGAGTAAGACCTTGCTGTCCTGGATGGGAAGGTGCAGGCTGCTGCCTTCAGAGGCCCACACAAGGTTCAGAGGAAGCTGGAAGAGCCACAGGAGCTGGCTCACCTTCAGTGGCTGTGGAGCAGGAGCCCTCAGCCTTCCTTCCCCTTSCCTGCACGAGCTGCTATGCAATAGCTGATGGTTTACAAAAGCCCCCATGGCCAGGCTGTACAAATTGGCATTTTCCCTGAAGGACTGTGATTTGTCTGGTCACAGACCATGTTCAGAAAGCCCCCTGCACCCATCGTGTCTTTTGCAGCAGAGTGCAGGAACAAGCTTCCCCCTGTGCTTGTGGGGTGYGTGAGCATCTTTTCAGAAATGCTGTCATCTCCATCTGCCACTGCTGCTATTCTGCCCATGCCATCCTGTGGCTGTGACTGTCTGGGGCAGTCAAAGTGCTGCATTCCCCCACAGCTGGACAAACCYTCCCTTCCTGATGGAGAAAGGTGGGCAGTGAGAGGGGTCAGAGACTGTCAGTGCTGCACATGGAGTCCCAGTCTGCGGTCCCTCYGGAGAGGGCCCAGCAGTCGCTAGGGCAGGCAGCCAAAGGCCAATGCGAGCGCTGGCAGCTCTGCAAATAACACATTTAACCCCACTGAGCAGCTGGCTCTTGTGCTCCCAGCAGTGCTCCATTAACCAAGCAAGCACGTTCCTTCTGCACCAGGCTCAGCACTCAAATGTTCCCAGTCCCATTCTCTGGACAGCATAGCACTACATTGAAGCTGGGGACTCATTGGATGGCAAGCAAACAAAAAAGCATCTGCCTCAACCCCAAATAAAACCAACCTCACAAGTCTTTTCAAAGTCTGCATCAGCTTTTACAGAGACACAGTTATTTGCCCCACTGCTACCAACTGATTTTGATGCTGGGAGAAGCAATTCCTTATGTTACAGCACAAGTCATTTGTGAAATGCCCGATATGCAAATAAAATGGATTAGAAAAACCTGGACCTTCACCGGAATTAATGAAACAGAAATAACTTTTTCCTTTGTGCTTACAGGTTCCAGGAAGAGTGGACTCCGAATGTCATAGCTCCTGGGTGTTGCAAAGACAACAATCACCCGCTGAAGGGAGCCAGGAGCAGTGGTGCACCTGGGACATACGCGGCGCCGAGACACAACACTGCAGTGCAGACAGTGGACTTGCTACACGCTGTTGRAGTCTACAGCCATAAGGATAGTTGCAACAAGCCAAGCTGCCAGATACCTGAATAGCTGTTGTCTGAAATGCAACAGCCTCTCTGGACCAAAATGAACTTTTGATAGAAATATGTGCCTTAAAGACAACATAAAAAGTTTATTGTTCATATGAATTGGATGTTTTCTATATTYCAAGATGGTTATTTAACAGAAATGCTTCAAGGTCTTATACAAATAAAAATATGAATGTTGGGGCCGTCAGTCCATAGCTGTTCTCTGCAGTTTGCTGTGCAGTGTGCCATGGCAAAAGCATAATGTCCTTCTGTAAGCTAGAGGGGTGGTACCCAGTTTGCATATTTTTCTCATACAAAGTTGTTAATTTTTATTAGCAATTGCAATAATTACAATTATAATAATTACACCCCCCTCACATTCAGATCTTCTCTGAACCAGTGGGTTTTGTAAGAATTTGAGAAAGAAAATTCCCATATTTTTACATCTACAATCCCCCATGTTTTTACATAGTGGCATGATAGAACTACAATTTTTTTTTTGTTTTAATTAAATGCCCCATTATTTTGTATCAGGAAGGTCTTAATGAATCTACTCTGTGTTTATAGACCATGTGAGAATCAGTGYAGCAAAGGCCCATCTCCAGGTCTGCCAGCCTGTGGGAGAGGAGATGGCACGTGGAGGGATGTTGTGTCATGCTGTGGCAGACTTTGGGGCCCACACCAGTGATCTCCCTTAGCTTCTGCAGGTGTCCCAGTGTGAGAGCAGCTGCTGGGGACAGCGCTGCAGCCTTCCTGGAGCAGCCAGCTTGGGATGCTGCAGCACGGTCCCTGTGAGAGCTCTCTAAATAAAGGGTTGGGTAGCTTTTGAAAGCCTGCCGTCTTCCTTCTTCTCCTATTGTTAATCTRTTCATCATGTGAGGAAACAAGGTGTTTTTTTCTTGGTTTGTCCTTTTTGAATAGTTAAGTAAACAATGCAGCGCTTTTTCTACTGTTTATATGCAAATAGAGGTATATCCTAGTTATAGTATAGTTATTTTTGTTCAAGTTGAMGCCTTACTTAGTTCTGTCATCAGCTGTCTAATGGGTATCATCACATCCTTTCCATGGGTAGAAACATGACCTTACTTCAAGCTCCAGTAATTGTTTTATGGCACATCCCCTTGGTATGAATCAGGTATCCTCTTATGACCTGCAGTTCTGAAGCTTCAGTACTGAAATTCAAATTACTGTAGCTTGTTGGCAAATCTTGAAATGCCATCTTCTATCCTGGCCATACTCTGCAGAGATAAAAACCACTTGCTTGAAATTGAGTAACATGGAAGTTGCAGGAAAATAACTCTTTTATTTTCTAATGAGCTCAGTTCTACTGTACATTACACCAAGGTTCACYCTCCAACACACTTCTTGGTATGTGCTGCAAAAAGGAGAATGGATATACTTTCCATCACTCTACCCAATTTTGTTCTCATTTCATCTAATCAATGCTAGGGAGTGTTTATCAGGACATAGTTGTGCTGTGAACTATTTTSCCTGCAGTTTTCAGTCCCGTGTCAGACCCAGACAGCTTCTGTACCCAGCAGTGTGGGCAGAAGGTSATGCGAGGTCCCTCTGCTCTGCTCTGGTGGGACTTCACCTGAAGCTCTGTGTCCTGCTCTCCAGTGCCAGCATAGGAAGGATGTTGGAGCTGCTGGAGCAAGTCCAGATGAGACCACAGAGGTGCTCTGYGCACTGGAGCCCCTCTGCTCTGGAGTCAGACTGGAAGAGCTGGGGATGCTCACCTGGAGAAGGGAAGGATCCAGAGAGATTTTAGAGCCCCTTCCAGTGCCTAAAGGGGCTCCAAGAGAGGTAGAGAGATCTTTTGGACAAGGGGGGATGGCTTCACCAGAAGGCATGGTAAGGTGAGATGCAGGAAAAAAAATTCTTGTCTATGAGGGTGGTGAGGCCCTGGCACAGGTTCCCAGAGAAGCTGTGCATTCCCCATCCCATRCAGTGTCCAAGGTCAGGTTGGACAGGGCTTGGAGCAACCTGGTCTAGTGGAAGGTTGTGTCCCTGCCCATGGCAGGGGCTGGAAYGAGATGGGCTTTGAGGTCCCTTCCAAGCCAAACCAGTCTGTGATTCTGTGGTTCTGTGAGCTCTTGCATTCCAGGTGTGGCATTTGCTTCTGGCTAGGCCTGGGGCTGGCACCATCTCTGTTGCCTGTCCCATCAGCTGCAGCTGTGCCAGGTGGCTGGTGAGATTTGGGTGGATGCAAGGGGCCATAAAGCACTGCTGGGTCCTGTTTGGGAGCAATTGCTTGAATAGCATGCATGGTGGAAGTCCCCAAGTGGATGAAAATAAAAACCAGAAAGTGTGAAAAGAGTCTAGAGAGAAACAAAGGCTGGGAAAATCAGCCAAACATCTGAAATGCTCCTACACATATGGCTGGTACATTAGAGTCAAATGCATAGACATTACAGAATTTCCCAATAATGAAAAGTACAACATRGTAAGAATGACTTGTGCTTGTGGGACAAATTATAGGACTGGGATCCTGGCATAGTAAACTAGGATTTGTTCCRGGTAGGACACATGAGAAGAAAGGCCTGTGCATTCTCGGAAGTTCAGCATGAGGTAAAACACTTGTTAATCAATGTCTGTGGTTGGAGGACAAAGAGCAAAGGAGCATTGGCACATGGGCTGTGGGGTGTCCAGCACTGACTCTGCAGTTAGGAGGAGGAGCTGTGGAAATTTACCTGGGAAAATACCAGAAGCATCTCTAAGAATGTGTAACTTTTTCTGATCTTCTGCTGGAGAAGTTTACAACCATCAGGAAGCTGAACGTCTGTTTTGGCAACGACTTTATTTCTGAAGGYGATGGCTGGGGAGAGGGGCAGTTGCTTCTGCTTGTAGCAGGCATAAACTTGCTAAAACCAGAAGAGGCATTTGGGTCAATGTGAAAATATGTTTAAAAATCATGTTTTTAAGAAAAGGATGGAAAGYAACAGAAAAAGGAAAATAGACTACAAAAAGGCAAATTTTGACATTCCAAAATAAGTACAAATGCCATGTGCAGAAGCAGGTTAATAGATGTAGCATAGGAGGGCTGACTACCACTACCAAGGACTGGTAAAAAACATGTCAGACCAACGTGATGCAGGTGACAGCAAAAATCTTACACAACTGACTCAGAAATTCTGAGGGCATGAAAATTGGAGTGGAAATACTCAAAAAATGGGAATGTGACAGGCAACTGAGGTGCAGCACAACAAGATGTTCAGAAAGCTGTTCAGAAAGGCAAGAGGTAAATGTGAGTCATGACAAAAAGGGAAATGAAAGAAGAGAAAATACAGTGGAAAAAACAAAGATGTAAAATTCCAGGCAAAGTATTGCCTGGGACAAGCCAAAACAAGCCCAGAGATGACAACTTAATGTCTACTTTGTATCAGCCACCACTAAAAAGTTTACTGGTTATTGCAGTGAATTTTTATGTGGGACTAGGATTGCAGCCTCAAATAAAGCAAGAAGAAGATCACAAATACCAAGATAAATTTCTTTCCATTATGAAATACATCCTAAAGCACTAAGAATTAACTAAGCAATACTTGAACCATATTTATTACAGAATCAATTAGGTTGGAAAAGACCTCCRAGATGTTGGAGTCCAACCTATGACCAAACATCACCCTGYCAACCAGACCATGGCACTGAGAGCCATGTCACATTGTTCCTTAAACACCTCCAGTGATGAGGTCTCCACCACTGTCCTGGGCAGCCCTTTCCAATATCTAATCATTCGTTCCGTGGAGAATTTCTTCTGAATGTCTGATCAAAAYCTCTCCTGTTGCAGCTTAAGACAATGTCCTCTTGTCCTGTCACTAGTTGGAGCAGAGCCCAATGCCCCTTCCCCCCACCCCTGCCYGCACCCTCCTGTCAGGAGTTGTAGAGAGCAAGAAGATCCTTCCTGAGCTTCCCTTTCTCCAGGCTGAGCCCCGCCAGCCCCTTCAGCTGATCCACATCAGAGCATGTGTGCTTCATACCCTTCACCAGATTTGTTGCCCTTCTCTGGACCCCCTGCAGCACCTCACTGTCCTTCCTGAATTAAGAGGCACAGAAGTGAACACAGGACTTGAGATGCATGTACTGATACAGGAAACTTTGAAGGGACAAGGGAAGTATTAGAAAATGGGAAAAGGCAAATCTAACTTTGATTAGGGGAGAGAAGAGAACCTCCGAAGTATTAGAATGGAAGGGCTTCTCTGATCCCCGGAAGTGTAGAACAAATGGTTAAACAATTCCTTCACTAAGAAGATTCATCTCAACCTAGGATTAAGCAGGGTTGTAGGCATAGGAGGGATGTGTTCTGGCAAAATTATGCCTAAGGTACATGTGTGAAGGGTGGCCAAGATATCCTTGATCTTGCTTCTACAGCTCCTTTGAATTTCTTTCCTCTTCCCATCTCTATCTTCAYCAAATTTCATTATTTAGCTCAATAGTGTTTTAATTTTATAATGTGGCTTTAAAATGCAATAATATGAGTGCAAGTGAAATAAATTCCCTGTTGGGATGTTTGGGTCAGCACTTCATATGAGAGAGAACCTGTCTCCTCTTCTACATGAGGTGAAGCTGAGTAATGTCAGATGGGACAAAGWGCACCCTTGAAGCTGCCAGGCATGCTGACAGCCATGGAAATAACCACAGCAGGTAAACTCACTGTCCCCATGCCAGAGCACTGCATGATTGTCATTTATTTGGGCATCTAACGCAAGAGGCAGCAAAGTTACGCCACAATAAGGAAGCAACACCCAAACTGTTTGTGTGAGATTCGTGGCTCAGCTCCCTCTGGGACTGTGCTTAGTTCTGATGGCTGCATCCCCTGGAGTTAGCTTTATTGCTTATGCAAACATGATTTAYTGCCAAAGGGGAAATAAGTGCTGTGCAGGAAGGAGGTGAAAGCAGCTGAGACTCTAAAATAGACATTCAAAACTTTGTRACCCTTAAATATTTGCTGGCCAGTGGTTTCAGCTGGATTCAGCCTTCTATTTCTGCTACAGAACACTTGCATTTCYTTGTGTATTTTGTGGAAGTCATGGCTTGCACACGCTCACAGAAGTGTTTCCCAAAGCCTATACATTGTGTCTATGAGCTGGAGTCTGCAGKGGCTTCTAAGCCATGACCAGTGCTGGCTTTTACTTCACACAGACTGCGGGTTCCATGCTGGCTACACAGCATCCTCTCAAACATTGGGGGTCAGATGAGGCCCAAAGCAGGCACAGGRGTGACTTCCATGTGAGGACATGTACCCAAAGAGGCTTTGTTCCCTTCCCAGAGCTCTGCAGAATGTTAGTTTGCCAAATCTGTCAACTGTTTATTTACACRCCTATTTTAAGGGGAGGATGCTCTAACAGCTTTGTTTGCTTCCTGTCTTCAAAGAATTCAATTGTTTGGGATTTTTTAAAATAATTACTTGAGTATTTTTTCTCATGTGCAAAATCTGATTTGTGCTTTACCAAAGGATCAGATAAGAAGCCAAGTGCAGTATTGAACACATTCAATCTTCATTCTCCCGTGTACAACCTTACCGCCAATGCACAATCTGTGCCTGTTTATCAGGACTATTTGTGATCAGTATACACCGACCCATACTGCATGCTGATTTTTCCCTTGTGCCAGGGAAAAGAGATACACAATTTTTCTATCTGCATCATCTTCCTGTTTTACTAATGATGTTAAAATTTCCAAGGATGGGATGTCATAGAGCAGAATCAGGGGTGTGTAATTCACCAGGTAAATTCACAGGAAGTTAAAACTGACCAGAGATTTCCAGACGTATGGATGCTCCAGGCTATCATAGAATAGCGTGAGCTGGAATGGACCCTCATGGGATCATGGGGATCATGGGGTCATGGGATCATGGGGTCCAGCTCCTGGCCCTGCGCAGACACCCCAACAATCCCACCCTGTGCCTGAGAGCATTGTCCAAATCTCCTGGAGCTCTGGCAGCCTTGGGGCTGTGCCCATTCCCTGGGGAGCCTCTTCAGCCTCTGGGGGAAGATTATTTCATCCAAGTCAGTTCTGTTCCCATTTCAGGATTTGGCTTAACTGGCTGGGAATAAAGAGTTGGGAATTTGCAGCACAGCTTTTGCCTCTGTGTTTTGGAGTAAGAGAATTGTATTAATCTCCTTCTAACCAATGAAGTAATCATACAAAAAATAATACTCTGACTATATAAATAAGACTGGGAAATAATCCATTTTATATGCAAAGCAACTCTAGAAATTACTAGCACAMACAGAAAAAGCCTTCCCAACTTTGAGTAAACAAACATCTTGGTTTTCAGAGCTAATTACAAGTCCCCTAAAATTCGCAGCAAATTGCTTCYGACTCCCGGGTGCACACGAGCAGCCGCCCATAGCTGCCGGCGGGGCTCTGTCGGCTGTCACAGCCGGACTCCCTGTTTACTTTCGCTTCTCCAAGTTTCCCCTGACCTCTGCTTATCCCGGCAAGGAGGATTGCACTGCGGCTGCCCCGCGTGGGACGTGTGCMGGGCACGGCAAACACCCACCCCCGAAACCGGTGGATGATGCTCTACAGGAGATGTAAGTGCACATTTGTAACGAGGAATTTGGGCAAAACAGCGGTCTGAAAGGCACAAATCTGTGGGAACAGAAGCTCAGAGCCAGAAGGGCAGTGGGTCTGACGGGAGTGGCCAGCCCGTCGTCATTCCCTTACCATTTTATTTTCTGTCTTAGAGCTTTTTTTTTTTTTTTTTTTTTTTTTTTTTTTTTTTTTTTTTTTTTTTTAATTACTGACTAAAACTTGCTGAAGGGAGCCTACTGCACAATCTGAGCTTTCAAGAAATATTTAATTGTATTTTCTTAAACACAAAGAAAGACTTTGTTAGAGGAACTGCTTGTGCTATCTGGATTCAATTTGTTGCTAGAGATTCAGTCCTCTGGCGGTGGGAAAATAACAAAGCGTATTGTGATTCAACAGTTAACAGACAAAACAAAACACTACATGATGATGTTGCCAGGACAAGGGTGATATTTAATAAGTCAAATAATTCACTCAAATAAACAAAACGGTTTAGCGGGGGAAACAGTACTGGCTTGTGAGATTAGCTAACCAGGAAATCAATCTGCTGGGAAATAAAACATTGTTGTGCAGGTCACTTGTCTTGGCCACTAAATTCGAAGGCAGAACCCTGAAATGAATCGGTTTTGGAAAGGCACCGGGCTCTGTCAGGAAGCGGGGACTTTGCACGGTGCCGCTCGCCCCGGAGCGGYTTGTAGTGGGCGTTTCTCGCCTCCTCGCTGTTAGCGTGCAGCTCATCGTTGGCACCGAGACCGAGATGTGGCTTCCACATCCGCTTGTGCTCTCTGAATGTCACGGATCACACCACGGGAGGGCAATCGGCGCCCAGCTCCAGCCAAGTCSTTGCCTCCCAGGGAGCATGTCCATGGTGGCTGCCTGTGCTGCGGCCGTGTGCCTCCCCAAGGATCTGTCTTTCCACCGCAAACCGACACGGAACCTGCACAAGTCGTGCGTGACACCGGCATGAGGAGGATATAGGTTTTACCCCTGCTTCTTGTGCATTTATCTGAGTCTGTAGGACWAAAATATCTCCAGGCTGTGTGGCACTGTGCATCGCAGCATTCCTGAGGGTTTGATTTTGAYTTCCATTTCACTCACCGTGCTTGGAATCACTGCGTGCTCAAACACAYCTAAATTTATATTGGAGATTTCAGTCCATGTCACATTAAGATGACCATGTTTTCTGTTTAGTTATTTAGATTCCAGTAGTTCAAAAGTCGTAAAAGTTTTTAAATTTAGAATTTTTAAAATTTCTGAAAGTTTCCAGGGAAACTTTTAAGCAGAGCACAAAATGCAGTGAATTCACAGAGGTATAAAGGATCATAAAAACAAATCCTCAGCATAGCATTCTCCCACTGCTTCTTARTATTAGGCAACCCCTCTTGCTGTAATATTTTAATATACATATGAGAATGAATCATTGAATACAACATTGGTTTGGGTTGGAAGGGACCTTAAAGATCATCTTGTACCAACCCCCTGCCAYGGGCAGAGACATTTTCCACTGAGCCAAGTAGCTGAGCCCCATCCAAAATAGCCTTAAAAATACATGATGAAAGGTGTTACAAAATTGCAAGTTCTTTTCCACAAGGTTCCTGTTCCTTTACTAAAATACATTGTCAAAATCACACCAATACAGGCGTGGTCAAGGCCTCCATGTGCAATAATAATAAGTAAAATTTTTATTTTCATGCTGTTAGGAAGATCTGTATTCCAGAGGGTGAATAGAATAGACTCAGAATGTTTATACTCTATTGATCTTCTCAAGGATATGAACAATGAATGTCACAGCATTTGACAATACTAAAAATATTTCAGTGAGGTGTTTTCCCCATGTTCTTACAGTTTCTAGAGATGAAGCTGCTTTGTTGTGTAGAGAAGTATAGATCAAAATGTTAAAGAGTAAATGTGGGGCTGCAGGTATCTTGTTTGTTAATGGAGGTGTAGTAAATAGTGTGATATGCAGCACTTGTGGCCATGATCACTGGGAAGATCTCCACAATGAGCTCCTTGGAACATGATGTGGCACAGGGTGGGACACCATGTTCTTAGGAGAGCTGTGTCTCACTAGGAACTGCACCCTGGCAGAGAAGGCCACACTCTGAAAGGTGACTGTATCAGAGAGAGAAATGGTCCATAAGAAAGCATCAGAACTGCCTGGGTAACTCTGCCTGTCAAAATGCTGCCCCAGGACTAGTCTGGGTATGCCCATGTGTGCCCCACACCCCATCTCCAGAGCAGTGCTGGGTATAACACTCCCCTCATGATATCTCGAAGTGGTAGCTCTCACGAACTGCCAGCAAATTCTCTGTTTTCTTTTCTTTTCTTTTCTTTTCTTTTCTTTTCTTTTCTTTTCTTTTCTTTTCTTTTCTTTTCTTTTCTTTTCTTTTCTTTTCTTTTCTTTTCATAACTGCCAGGCTAGCTGGTGCTGTCTCTCCAGAGACCCATGACTGTGTCCAGTGCAGGGTCAGGAGCTGGATTTGATGGTCCTTGTGGGTCCATTCCAACACAGGAGATTCTGTGRTTCCTCTCTAAATCCTTTCAGCAACTCATGCCTACCTGTCAAACTTCAGAAGTCCTGGCCTGTCCATCAGGACACACTGACTTCCAGCATTAGTGCTCCATGCTCCCAAGGCACCACGCCACTCAAAGCATGGAGCTGTATGATTTATTATCTATCTAACCAGTCCTGGTATATCAGCACAGCTTTTCCACATACTTGGGTTCAAACTGAGTCAAAATTTAGGTTTGATTTATGAAAGAAAATCTTCCTTGTGAGGATGGGGAGGCCCTGGCACATGTTGTCCAGAGAAGCTGTGTCTGCCTTTTCCCTGGAAGTGTCCAAGGCCAGGCTGGGCAAGCTGGGAGGACCCTGGGAGAGTGGAAGGTGTCCCTGACCATGGCAGGAGGTAGAACAAGACGGGCTTTAAGGTGCCTTCCTACCAAAACCATTCTATGATKCCATAATTCTATGGCATGGAGGCAAAAAAGGGAAAACCTTTTAGGATCATATGGACTAGTTCAATGCACTAATGGCTATTTCCCAGGTAAAGATATGTCTTGCTGCTTGCAAACTTGCTCTTAAGAAAACTTTAAGTAAGAGATGTCTGTGCAAGGGTAGTTGAGTAGGTAAGAATGTTATGTGCCAGTCTGAAGGCCGCTTTGCCTACTGTGATTTTAATCCCTCAGGAAGACTTCTGTCTCTCTTAAAAATTTTCTTCATCATTTCAAGACAATCATAATTAGAAATAACCCTATGTCTTTTCCATAGTAAACCCCCACCTTTTCATACATTATAAAAAGACCCGATTTTGCCAGGAAAAAAACAAACAAACAAAAAAAAACCCCTGCAATAATAAATAATGCATACCTTTCTTTATCACAGTTTTCAAAACTGAGGTTCACTTTCAATCCTCTGCAGCATTTATCCTTAGTAAGGCACAGTCTCTTCCATACCTTGCTAGGTAATTAAATGTTGACGAAATTTAGTGCAAATGGCAGTTTTTTACATCCACAGATTTGCTTGTACTACTTCGCTCAGGAAGTTGAATATCACAATTAATTAGATGCTTCAGTGCTTTTCTATGAGAGAAGCTGTCTTTGCTCCTTGGGCTTGAGTCACAACCTGCCCGATGTGCCTTATGTGTCCAGCTGCACTTAAATGCGTGCTGTGCTGCAGCACAAGGAGAATATAAATTGTACAGATACTGTGAAGATGTAGACATAGTGTTTTCGTTTACTTTCAATTACTTCCGGAAAAGGAAATTGCAGCTTTACTAATTATGCATAGTTTAAAAACTGCTGGCTGTGCAAGTGTAAATTCATGCTTCTGCACTGGACGGTCTGGTGAGCACAACAGACATTTTAAGAACTGTTTTACCTCCAAGCCGCCAAGACGATGGAAACGGCAACGCGGGCTCAGGGAGCTCCAGCTGGCACCGCACTGACGGACCGCGCCTGGCGCTTCCGCCCCCGGCCCCAGCTCCGCAGCCACCCCCGGGCCCGGGAGGCGGTGCCCAGCGGCGGCCGCCCCGCTCCGCTCCGCCCTGCCAGGAAGGCCCGAGGCCCCGGTCCGAAGGCCGCAGCCTGCGGGCCGGGCGGGGTCGGGGCTGCCATGGCTGGTGAGTGYGGGACGGGCAGGGGCCGGGGACCCTCCGGCGGCTTGGTGAAGGGGCCCCAGGGGGCTGCAGGGCTGGTGTTGCGGTGCCTTCCGCGCCCCGCGGGTTCGGCTGCGCGGCCGCGGCCCGGCTGTGAGTCGGGATGAGCACCCGCGGCGCCACGGCCGGCCCTGGGCAGCGCCGCGGGGTCCCCTGAGGGCCGGGCCGCTGTGACAGCGCGGGCAGCGCTGGGCTGGGCTCGGGGCGGCAGGTGCGTGCAGAGCCCCAGCCTGGTGTAGCCGGGCAGTGCCAGATTGCACAGCCTGGYACACTGGTTGCGTGTTGTGAGGCGGCGAAATCTGCTGTTTACCCCCAGCCTCYACCCAGCTCACTGGGATTGTGCCTCTGGAGCACACAGGCTGTCCTGGTGACTCGAGGGCCCTGTTGCTTTAGCCATCATATGAAGCTTGGAGGACTGGGACTGTGTGTAACCTAATGTCACGCTCGAGTATCAAATACTTTTAAATATTTTGCTCACTGCAATTTTGCTACTTTTTCTCTCCTGTTTTTAAAAGATACTTTAAGTAAAAATTATTTACTGAAGTGTACAATTCCCTGCCAGGATGGTGTAGCCAGGTGGGTGTCAGTCACTTCTCCCAAGCACCAAGCTTGAAGTGTGATGAGACAGGTTGCACCAGGGGAAGTTTAGGTTGAATWTTAAAGAAAATTTGTCTATTGAAAGGTTGCCCAGGCCTGGTGCAGGCTGCCCAGGGCAGTGGGGGAATCAGCAACTTTGGAAATGTTCAAAAAACATGTGGTTGTGGCACTCCAGGACATGATTTAGTGCTAAACATGGTGATGCTGGATTGATAGTTGGATTCAATAGTCTTAAGGTTCTTTCCCAACCTGARTGATTCTGTGATTCTCTTGACTAGCTGTCAGAGACTCTTGACTTCTGGYAACTTTCCAGGAGCACATGGCAGTGGGTGAGAGTAGCAGGAGAGGGCAGCATCTTGTTTTTCACCTTTCTGTCATCCTTCCAGCCCAGAGGAGTAGATCAGTTCGTCTTCATCAGTGCATTTGGTAACTAGTGCTATCTGATTGTCTCAGACCATTTCTCTGCAGGCACCATTGAGCTTTCTGGAACAGATGTTTGCAAGTTCTGTGTGTTACAGAGGATGTCAGAATGTGCATTGGGTTTTGTGTCTGCTGTATTTAAATTTATCTGCGTAATGATCCTGTTTGCTTAATAAGGAGGCATTTAAGGGGAAAAAAAGCCAACGATGAAATCATAATACAGATATAGTGGTGTCAGAGACAGTGTCAAGCGTCCTTATGTAYATATTAGTGGAGTTATTAATTGGAAATGTGTACCTGCCTGACATAAAGTGGTTGGCAGCATTTTTGCTCCCAGGGCTTGGGTGTGGATGCAAGTGCTTCCATGTTGTAGTATGGCAAGGAAGGGCTGATCCCAGCCTACAAGTTTGAAATGCAGCTGTATTTATTCATTTACTGTGATAAGTAGGAAGTGGCAATGCAGCTTCTTAGGGCCCTGTGGCTTTATCCAGAYGGGCAGTGGAAGTAGCTCATGGAGAATTGTGTGTAGGGGACTGTGACAGACAAAATCRTGTTTGATGTTCCTTGTACAGAAAGCAACATGAGGTCTTTTATGCTAAGAATAGTTAAGCAGAACCAAAATTACGAAGAGTTTTTGGCAACAGAACTGAAAGGGTTGTGCTGGTTGCTAGTGACAGGTTTCAGGGACCACATACCTCACCAGAGGCATATGGAGGGGGAGTGCAAAGGTTTGTTCAACATCCTGGCTGCTGCCAGGGTCTGACATATCTCTGCCTAGGTTAGGAATTGTCTCTGACAAACTCCCTGTGAACACTCTGCTGTTAAATCAGGAAGAACTTTAGAAAGGATATCCCTGTGATGTTTTTCCTGCAAGTGCTGTAGCAGACAGTCTGGCACCTTGTGGTCACATATGRTAAGTTTTTTTATGAGTCTTGATATTTTCAAGAGCAGAATATATTTCAGTAGTCTTACAATGCCAGTATTTTGTGTATTGGCTATTCTGCATTCTGCAGCTATTGCCAGAAACCTAATTGCCTATTTGGAAGGAAGGATCAAGAGATGTCATTTTATGAAGGGTTTCAGCGAGGGTGATTTGGACCTGCTGGTGGAAAATGGTGGGTGTGTTGCTTTATTGCTGTCATTTACTGTTTGTGCATTTATCATCAGTGAATCAGTGATTATATTTTATAATCTTTTCTATAAATCATTAAATTAATTTATAATGGTTTTATAATTTATTTTATCCTCTGAGGAGCTGCTGGCAAAAAAATAATGTCTTGCTTTTCTCTGGTGTCTCTTAGTTTTACTTGTGCTTCCTTTCCTTCCATGTGTGGAGTCAGGTGCAGGGCGTATCCTAGTTTGGGTGCCTGTGCTGTGTGTCAGAGGCTGCTTGGACTTTGGGTAATGGAAAAAAATGCATGTGTGTGGTGTGTCATGGGCTTTTAGTAAACATAAATCAATAACATGAAATTATTAGTTGTGTTTTCTTCCCAGCTGTCAGACAGATCCCAAATTTCCTTCTGCCTATTGACAAATTTACATTTCTTCTGAGTAAAAAAATACCAACTCYTTTTAAGCACCTTTTAGGACATTTGGTTTACTGGTAGGTTCAGTGTTGTGATATCCAGTCTCAGCTGTATTTGCTTTTCTGTWGGGCTTATCTCACTGCCAGCCCTCCAGCTCTTTGCCAGCATCTGTACACTTGAACTAACCTGCTCTTGGCTCCAAAGTCTGTGGGACAGGATTAAGCACAGTTCTGGCAGAGGAGGAAATTTAGCTACTGTAGTATATGAAATTTCAAATTTGGAGTTAGATTCAATGCTCTGAGGGCATTAAAATGCCTGGCAATGCTACACCTGTTCTTTATACTGTGGTAAATTGACCTGCTTTCACAGTTTTGCTGCCCTGAACTTTCGAGGCAAGTACTGGCTAAGAGAACGACTGTCCCTTTGATGCTATGGTGACTCCTGCTTAAAAACAGTCTCCTTAGCATGAAGGTTTTAAATTGTCCTCGCAACATCTGTTGTCACTTTGAGGGAGTAAGATAAAAGCTGGCTGTGCAATATGTCCCAGACAACCCCACCCTAAATTCTTGAGACCTGATGCCACATCAGTAGCCTTGCTGCAGCCATGAAGTTACCTCACTTGGCATTCTTGTTACGCGAAAATGTACATGATGGGTATGTTCACTGTTAAAAAGCTGCTGCTTGTGGACAGTGATTATAAAACCTCATAGCAGAGTCATATTTTTACCCCCATACCTGGCCATGGCTGGCAGTGTGCAGGAGCGAGTCTGTGCCCTGACAGAACTCCTGGGGCAGGTTGGACTCAGGGACATTGCATGGTGCCTTGTTTCAACTGCTGGCGTTAGTGGGGCTTGTTTTGTTTGCTTTCTTTAAATTTAGTGGCTGGGACACAATTATGCACTGGCGGGCAGTGTCAGCAGGGGAAGTTTTACTTTCTGGGTCTGAAGGCAGTTCCTTTTGTGGCTTGGGCAGAGATTTCTCAGAATTAGGGAAAAGATTTTGGAAGAAGGAGATGAGGTACTAGAAGGGTGAGATATTTCTCCTCTGCTTTTATTTAACTTGTGTTGAACTTGATAATGCTCTTCAGGAAATGTTAAACCTTGCAACCCATCCTAAATTTTGAATGAAAGTACTTTGGAGAGGTGCAGGTGCAGACAGGTGAAACCTCTTTAAGGGTTGGGGAGGAAACTGATTGCTTCATGGGTGCTTCTTAAAATCAGAGCATCCCATTGGAAGGGAGAATCATCTTGTGGGGGCCTAAACCAGGCATTAGAYCTCTCCTTACAACAGGCACAATTTACCAGTAGCCAGAGAGGCCAAGAGCATGGTCTCATTCTCTGCTCCTGCCTTTTGGCCCAAATGGTAAGAAAATGTAGCTGCCCCTGAAATCTTGGAGAGGCCTCTGCATCATAATATGGCTCCCCAGGACACAAGTTTCAGGTGACAGCAAAAAGTCCTCAGTAAGAATCATAAACAGTCATATAAGGTGATGGTTTAAAGAGTGTGTGTAAATGAAAAGTGCCACRAGCACAGGCAGTGCTCAGAAATAGCACTTGGTTTAAATGTGATCTTGAGACTGTCACAGTTGCCTTCATTGGTGTAGCTACTGCTCACAGACCTCTGCACGCTGCCTCTGCGRGGGACAGGGAATGACAGCAGCAAAGTAAAATGCAGATAGGAGATTACACTCTGAGCCTGCTTTTATTTCACTTCGTATACTCATTCTGCTGGATCCATGTGGTTTTAGCCCATTGTTTGTCACGCTGGTATATGAATGTAATTGCTCTGCTGGCTGTAAAACCCTGGTTTAATACATGTTTTGTCTAAGGCACAGAGTTGTTGGTGACACTGAGAATCACTACAAGTCATAGAGTTGAGATGAAGGAGGGTGAGGAAGTTTCATCCCCCAAAYAGTATTTGCATGAAAAGACACAACTTTGCCTATGCTGKTTYTTGCCTCAGCCCTTTGTCATGCCAATGAGTTTCTTTGAAGAAAAATTTCATCTCAGCCCTGAATTGGAAAATCTGGGTCTTCTTGTAACAAAACAGAGTTGAACAGCATGTATGTCAGGGCAGTGTGTTTGTGACAGTACACTTTAAGAGCCCTGGCAGTGAGCTGCGGGAAAGTGAGTCCTTAGAAACAAATGGAAATGAAACAGTGTTTGTATAAAAGTTGAAAATGTAACTGAAATCCTCTTGTTCCCACAACTCTCTGAGTTGCATCAGTAGCAGAGTGTTCTTATTCGGATAGGAGTGGCACTGGTGTGGGAGAAATTACTAATGTGTGATAGTCACACTGGGAAGTTTTTCTGAACCCTTTCCTGTAAATGCTGTCAGTGCTAAACCAATGCAGGAAAGGGACAGTATAGTAACAAACCCAGTCACACTGTAGAAAGGGCAAGAGGTGCGCACAGGTCCAGTGCATAGTGGCAATTTTTTGGCTATTTTCTTTCATTCCTTTGTCTATCATCTCTAAATTGCAGGGCCCAAAGAGCTGATGGTTATGTGTTTTCTGGTAACCAGAATACCATAAAAGCTATGCATTTGCTTTAAATAGGGGATGTGCAGGGGGTTTAGGGGGTGTTTTGGGTTTGTTTTCTATGCTGCTCAGTTATAAAGTACTGTACTGACATTTTAACACTCATTTCAGCCACAGTCATGGATGTTCCCTTTCTAAATCTGATAAGAGTACAGTATTTTGGAACCGGTCTGTGCGTGTATCTTAATGTAGGCATTACAGACAAGCAGCTGTATGGAAATCTATGTTCCTGAAAAACCAATTGCTGACAAATTGGAAATTACACTAACCAACAGCAMGTCTGGATTTGTGTATTTGTTCATTCATTTGTTTGGGTTCATAGAAAAATATGTGTCTTACTTGTATATGTATTTGAGTGTACTTCCCTGGTAAAAATATTCTGCCTTTTAAATGTCCTTTCTCTCGACTTTTGTGTGAAATATCCTTGCTTAAAAACCTTGATGACTTTTTGGCAGAGGTGCTGCTATAAAACACATTAGTTTTAAATGTCGTAATCTGACTTCATAAGTGATAGAGATTTTCTCTTCAGTGGTTTATTAACTTCAGGACTGTATTTGATTGAATATCCATCAGAGCTTGACTTCTAAATGATTTAGAACCTTCTCCATTTGGAAAGAGAGAGGCAGTAGGAGTGACAAGCTAGAAGTTTGGATTTGTGTAATTTCAAGTGGATGGGTCTTTGAAAGCACATGGTAGTGTTGTGTTTCCCTAACAGATAGTCCAGCTTTCTAATATTGAGTGGTGGTGATAATTTTATTTTAGCTATTTAATCACTGGTAGATTAATGAACTTTACATAATTTAAAAATGGTTTATTAGTTAACTGCTGTGGTTTGTTCTGTGTGTTATTTTATCTCTAGATCAGTCCTATTGTCATCGGCTGCAGCAYGACATGTATTTCCTTACAAGCACTAGCCGATTGAATGAGCAAGTGGTTGATAAAATCGTTCTTCAACTCAACAGAGTCTATCCCCAAATTCTTACCAATGAAGAAGCAGAAAAGGTAATTTGATGAGTTTTGCTGTATTTCTGACTGTTGCGTTGCTTTTGCTCATCACTAGCCAAGCTGCCTTTTTCCCGACACAACTCTTGGTGCCACATGCAGTTGGTCTGCCTCAGCTCCTGCTTGCTGACCAGTTGTATCTGGTATCTCATGTRAGAGGAGCAGTCACAGGGCTGGCACATTCCCTGTGCCAAGTGGTTACGAGAGAGAACACTGTCTTCAGCAGCAACTTAATGTCACGGTCCCTGCCATGACCACGAGCATGCAGTTGTACAGCCAGTCTGTGGGCAGGAATGCACCTATCCTGTGACCACATGCCCAGCATGCTGCTCCTCACATGGGGTGGTGTGATCACATCAGGTKATCTGTGCTGCATCCATCTCTGTCCACAAAATCATCTATATTAGAGGAATCAGTTTTGGTAACCAGTTAATAATTTTAAGTATTGTTAGAGACACTGTGTGGTGTTAGTCTTACCAGTAAGTGTGGAGCTGTGGGAAGTGAATAGAGTTAGTAATACCTTGCAGTGGTGCCACCATGTATGGAGGAAGGCCACCCTCCATGACATGAAAGTGGGTAGCTGTTTTACGGAGGAAGAGCTTCTAAGTTTGTGTGGAGACAAAATTAAAGTCAGCTAAGTGCTTCCCCAATCCTACTTACAGTTGTTTTTACTTGCCCTCTGCTGGCTATATGTTTGCATAGAGTTTTAGCATATCAGGTTTTTTTTTAACATCAGGAAAAACAGGTCCARTTCTGCTGTAATCAAACTCCATGGGGGCAGTTAGTGTTGCGTGGTGTAGAGCAGAGCCAGATCATCAGCTGAGCCAGTCTTGCCACTTCCCTCAAGAGCTTCAAAATAAATCCATAAAGAATCTGAAACGTGATTTCTGACTTCTGCACTTAGGCAGAAAWGAACTGCTTTTTTATGGGTCCAGGCAAGTTTGTGTCAACTCTATTGAATRTTTAGGAAGCTTTTAATCTCCTCTGTATCTGGTAAATCCTGTGGGAATTTTGTCAGAATAAGGAGTGTTGTGTAAGACCTGTGGTGTTCCTGACSCCCTTAAGCAGGAATTGTTCCTAACTTGTGCTCCAAAGGTTATCCACTGTGCTGCTATGAAATATGATGCTTTGCTGAGAATGGCTTTGGATTTTTTCCAGATAAACTGAAATTAGTTTGATGTGTAAGGCTAGGGATTCATTTTGCTTTTCTTTGTAAGGTCTCCTAATATTCATCACATTTAGCACTGCAGAAAACATGTGGTTTCTATTGCAGCTGCTTGCCAACTTGAGTAATGGGAATTTTTGCCTGTTGMAGTGGGTACACAGCAGTTAAATGTGCTGGAAACAATAAAATATAGTGAAATATGTAATCTTGGGATGATGAGCACTCCAATACTGGGACTAGGATAAGCAGTATAAAGTGCCTTTTTGGGGATCATGACTAGGCAGCTAAGGGCAAACTGGAAAGCATCAAACWTTATATCAAATGATACGATTTGCTGAAATTTTCTGTCTACAGCTGTCAGAATTAAACTGTAGAAGAGCAAGTACYGTGTTAGCTTGGATGCAGGGAAGACACCAAATGCAGGGTGGCTTTCACTTGATCAGGACAGAAGGAAGGCATGAGGGAAATCAGAGACAATATTTTCTCCATCAGCCAGTGCTGACCAGAAGGAGCTCAGTGTTGKGCAGTGCATGTATGTCCTTTTTAGGTTTCCCTTAATTTTTTGGCCCGTTGTTTTAGTAAATATCAAAGAAGCACCATAACTTTGCTCCCTGGAATAGTGATGTAAAATTGATCTCTCAATCTCTCTGCTGTGGTAATCTCTCTTCTGTGCTTTTCTCTTACAGTTCAGGAATCCAAGAGCATCACTCCATACCAGACTCTCAGATCTGTTAAAGCACCTCCAAAAGAAAGGAGACAGACATTGTCAGGAGTTTTACAGAGCTCTGCAGATCAATGCTGAGCAGCTATTTAATGAYCTGCCAAGCAGGAAAATCTTGAGTAAGTAAGTTAATTTGTAAATTGATTGAGTTGTGGAATTCCTCACCAGTGTATTACAAAACTTCATTTCAGATGTGGTTTAGGTTATTTAAACAACCTAAACAGGTTCTAAATAATATAAGTAAACAAGTAGCAAATAATTGTTGGCATATATCTTATTTCTTCTCACTTGAGTTTTTCAAAAGCTGTAAGGGGAATTGMCTTGTTGCTGTTGTGAATAGTAGGGACAAAACTCTTTGATTGTTTTGAAATATGAAATACAGCTTAAAAACTGTTTTAAGTGCAAYATGTCTGACAGCTGTATAACTCCTGTGAATTGAAGGTTCCCTTTCATAGCCATTGCTATGTAATGGCTTATTTATTTCCTCTGTGTTTATTCTGACTTGTAGCACAGGAGAAACATTACAAACCTCTAATTTGTTAAGCTCAAAAGTCTGCTGACCCAGAACCCTGGCTTTTCTTCAGTCCATACATCTCCTTGTTGTGTCTCGTTTAACGTGAAGCACACTTTCATAGGCCCTTGCATTGATGGACTGTGATATTAAAATCACTTAGSACTTTCTTTGTGCTGCTGACAGACATGAATGATGTCCATAAAGCTGCCCCYCAAATACACTTGTATGTACTTCAGAAGGACTGAGGCTCAGACAGATTTGATTCTGTACTGCAAAGGAGCTCATTTCTTGAAGAAAAGGTTTTAAGCCTGACTTGTCAATATAGATAATGCTTGCTGCTTCTTTTTTTTTTTTTTTTTTTTTCCCTTACCTAAGAAATGCAGACAACACTGTTCCAAGTATATGGGAACATCCCATACTGAGATGAGTAAGGAGTTTGAGGGAAAGCTCCCACATTTACATAAGGATACAGCAGTTTAAGAAATCGTTATAAAGTATCTACCAGCTYTAATGCTTCACTAGTCGGTTTCTAGTATTAAGAAACTCGGTTAGGTGCCAGAGAAAATTACAAATGTGAGGCAAACTCGTGACATTCAAACCATTACTCCAAAACCATTCTTTTATGGAGTGAAAATGTAATATAAAATTGTAATTACCTTCATTTTGTCTTTGATTTTGAAAGAAGTAATTTTGTATCCGCCCGAACTGGTGGCAGACCATTTTCCTGCTTGCACTGGGAGGCTGCAGAATTACACCACATCTGTACCTGAACCGTTTTAAACTGGGGAAGTCTGGCCCATCCTGCCTCAGAATCTCAGTTGAGCCTCAATCCCCATTGATTGAGCCTTCCTGCATCTTGAAGGCAGTTCTTTGATCTGATGTTCACCTTGCAGAAGTCGTGTACTTTGGGGAACTGGCTCTTCAATCAAATTGTCTTGGACCTACCATTTTTTTACTTGGGTAGAGCTAAAGAAACAGATTTTTCTGCCAGAACAACTAGAATTTAGCAGACARCCTTTATGAATTAAGAGCTGTTTGAGAAGTATTAGTGTAGTCACTAAGAATAAAATTTCAAGACTGTTTTGATGTTTAAGAGTTGAAGCTTGTKTAATGTTCAGGAACACCTTCTACAAGCCACTTTTGAAAATCTRTCTTTACAAGGAGACTTTGGCTAGAGCAGAAACATGCTCTTCCTTGCATATGATTTATGTGATGACTCCAAGCTTTCCTCAGCTAGCCATGAGTAGGCAAGGTTAGGGTTTCTCATGTTCAGACTATGCATAGCAAATATCTGTGCTAGCAGTGCTTCATGTCAAACATACAGCTCATTGTGGCACSTGAAAACTGTTTTGCTGCTGCAGCAGCAAAGGGACTTCAGTAACCATCAAAAGTCATTAAATGCTCTGTTATATTGGTACACACTTTTAGGAGTTACCATCCTCAGAAGGATGAGAATAATTTAAAGAACTGAGTTAAAACATTACTGTGTGCYGAGGTTCTGCTGTTTCTTTCCTTTGACCTGAGAAAGAAATACTGAGATGATTGTATTAATATGCTTGCTGCTTCTTAGAGTTCTGTAGTTAAAACAAATGTCTGCATTTCTGGATTGAATGGTCAAGAAATGTGTGCAGCTTTTCAAGCTAAAAACACAAACACAGGGAAAAAAGGCAGGAAAAGCTCCTTTTTCAATATGAGGRGTAACTCCCCATTGAACTTGGACATTTTCAATATTATAGGCATTATCCTTCAGACCTCCAACACACACATGGTTTGTTACTTGAATGTTACTCCTTGGAAGTGCTCCCCGGAGTTTTCAAGGCCAAGGTCTGTGGGATCCTGAGTACCCTGGTCAGKGGAAGGTGTCTCTACCCATGGCAGGGGSTTGGAACTGGTTTTGAAGGTCCCTTCCAACTTAAACCATGCAATCGTTCTATAATACTCTTAGTAGTAGTTATTAAATTTAGCACAAAGCATTTACAGAATTGCCACTAGAATTGTAAATGTGAAGATGAAGAATCCCTAACATGGGGATTTTGTTCTAAATGCAGATTGAGCTGAAACAAGCAGTATTACAAGCACCTGGAGAAATTATTGATGAGGACAGGGATGAACCATGGCCAAGATGGAGTTCTGCAATAGATTACATGCAGCTGTACATAGGACAGGTTTTTGCTACAGAGGAAATGCTTTCAAACATTTATTTTTCATTTTTAAAACAGCTTTAAATTTCGTGCTGGAACAAAATTTCTTTGCCTGAAGTGTAAATTGCATGTGAAGTGTCTGGTAATGTCTGAACATTCCCACTAGAGGGGGGATAAGGCACACGGTGTGGGCAGCCTTGGCACTGTTGAAGCAAATGGGAGTTTCCAAGTGACTCAGAAAATGTTTTTATTTCTCTCCATGCTGGCACAGACTAGAAGGATAAAGGCTCAGATCAGCCCCACACAGTGATAGAAGTGGCAGAGATTTGYCTGTGCTCTCCTGTGCAAGTGTGAGGATTTCCTGGGGAGGACATCAGCCCCTCAAAGTGGGACAGGCTGGGTGAGGCTGCCAGGGKCACACTGCTCATGGAGACTTTGCAGCAATCATTGCTGCTTCGGTGACTCTCAGCAAAGTGCTCCAGAWGCTTCTGTTCTGCCCCAGTGCCATGGCCCTTTCCCCCCACAGAGAGGGATGTCCTTAGCAGGGGAGATGGATGTTCATTGGTCGCTGTCCTGGGTGGACAGGGCAGTTTTCGAGGCACCTCTCCTAGATCCTCATGTAGAAGGAGAGCAGTTGAAACCAATCAGACTTAAATTCTTCCCTATTGATAGCTGGATTCCAAGCTCTTACTTTTTTTCGTTTCCCTTTTTAACCCTCTTAACCCTTTGATGGTTGGACTTGGTGATCTTAGAGGTCTCTTCCAACCCTTTTGATTCTGTGATTCTGTGACCACAAAACAGTTAAAACAGTTGTTTTGCAGATTACTGATGTGTAATGGAAGGTCATTCCTCTGCCATGTCTGGTGACATCTGTGCATGCCCCGTCTGCAGACAGTGTAATCTCCGCATCTGGAGATGTGGAGATTATATTGTGGCAAAGGCCACTCTGAAAGGGTCTTTCTGCCCAAAGTGGAAACTACTGAACACCTTGTCTTAAGGCCAGCCTCCTTTTCTACTAGAATTTACAGAAAGATAGAGGCCAAAATTACTTGTACCAAATATTAGCATGTACCATAATATTACCAAATATTAGCATGAGCCTACAGTTTTAAAGAAGCTGGGCATGTCTTCAGCAGAGACCTGCATTTAGTAAATAATCTGCACCAAGAAGCTTTTTCTATGTGCTCTACCTCCCAAAATACATCAATGCCCTGAGATTTGCTCAAGAACWAAGAATGGGGATACATTAAATTCTAGAGGTGTTTTCAGATTAGTGCATCTATTAACAAGTAATTTGTATTTACTACAATGAAAATTGCTGGCATTGTGAAAGGATTATCRCCTTTTTTCCTAACTTGGGAAACAAGTGTAAGTTATTGATGTTGTCAGTGCTTAAGTAGAGGTGGAGCTGCAGCTGTTCATAGTTGCATTCAGATGACTCTCTGCCTATGTCTTTTGTTCAGCCCATGTCTTTTGATCAGTCCAGGTTTAACTCTAGCAATGATTTGTCATTGGAGGGGTTAATACTTTATGTCAGCATTGGATACTTTTTTGAAATGTGTTGTTTTGCACTGTTTTGCATGTGCTGATTATGTTTGTTTGTTTGCTTGAGCTGAGTACTAACTTTTCATGTGTTGCTTTTATTTCTAGAAACCCCAGATCCCACAGAGATAGACACTGACAAGAAGCAATATATGCTAAATGACAGGGGTAAATAAATCATACAGTGTCACCGGATGGAATGGCTTTGCCGATTATGATGCAATTTATTATCTCATGTAATTTGCACTTCATGTAACAACTATTTTGGCTTATGATGTCTTTACTGTCACAAGTTAAGTAGAAGTAGTGGAGGCAAATGTACTGTGCTACTGTTGAAGAAACCAGTGCCAGGAAATTGAAGAGACTGTAGACATAATCAATATTTACAGTGGTATWACTTGTAGTATTACAGCCAAACTCTTCATTTCCTGTGATTTCTTCAATGCTTGAACAATAAGGTCTATTCAGCTGCCACTGTCATTTTGCATAAGGCCATCAAAAACTTTTTGACTTGAAATTACTTTCAATTTTTTTCAATTTTTTAGGCTCCCAATTTAACTACAAATCATTTGAAAGCAATGACACAAAGGAAGGAAAAGCTTAAATATATTTTCCTTAGGAAAACATAATTAATTGTTTTCACCTTCCTCTGTTCAATGCCGGATTACAGAGACAAATATTTTATTCACAGATGGATATTTTGAAAAGGAAGATCTGAAAGAAAGAGGAAGAGTTCTCACAATTTATAATGAACTGTTGTATAATTTCRGTTTAATATTTTATTTAGAGATTTACATAAAATTGTGAGAGATTCAAAACACTTTATATGAATTATGCCTTTTTTCCCAATTTCCTGAAAGAAAACTGAAATAAGGAGCCGAAACAGTTTAACTTGATGTATATGTTTGTCTGTGGTGATGGTGTTTCTCCGAATATTGAACCAAATTGCTGTTCAGACTTTTCACATTGCTGTTGCTGTCTGCAGCRTAACAGTACAGGATGAACAGAGAAAGTGCTTGGAAATAAGAAATATAAGTAACATTTTATTTTATTTTATTTTTACTTACTACTTTTTTTTCCTCTGATCTGGCCTCAGACTAGAGATTGTTTGGCCACTAGCTACCCTCCTTGGGAGGTTGCATGCCAAGGAGCAACCAAATCCTTGCTCCTTTGCCGTTTCTCCAGTATGTGTGTCCTTGTCCACACAGTCGAGGAATTTGTTGTGGCAGTACATTTGTCCTTAAATTGATAGGTGTAGTTTCATTGTATCTCTTTTTCTTGTGAAGTAGCAATTACAAGTAGAGGTGTAGTTTAATTGTATCTCTGTTTCTTGTGAAATAGTTAATACTAATAGAATATTGGGCARTAAAGAAGCAGATATAAATCTTTATGCTGTTTTGTCAGTGGGTAAGTGTGAATTAGGTTTTGTTGAACATCAGTAATGACCATCACCATTAAATTGCCAGTTTCCGGGGGTGATTTGATTTAGGKGCACATGTGGCTCTTCATCTCAGCCCCCAGAAGAATTGTAAACATGGACAAGAATATTTGCTCTTACCAGAAAGTGGTGTTTGTGGAAAATCTGTGGGGGAAAAAAAACCCAACAAAAAATGTGCCTCTGAGGGTTGCATCCTCTTCCCCTGAGCAGGGCCCGGGGCTGTGAATGGAGTGAAGTACCTGGCTGCGGGGCAGGCCCAACAGCCTGGGCCATGTTTGTTTAGTGTTTAAAGGGTGGGTTGCACAAAGTTTTAGAATGAGGAAACATCTAAGGAAACTTTTCCTTAAATTCCATAGGCTATAGCTAGATGAGCAGAGGGGAACAGGGAATGGTGACAAAGCAGCTGTAGTAAAAATTAATTGCAGTCTAGTAAATGTACTACATAGTACATTAGCTTCAGAACATGTAGAAWTGTGAATGTGTTAGCTTCATTTGARTATGCTTAATTATGCATATTGATAGCAATCGGTGATTTATGAACTGAGCTAAACTTCTGCTGCCCTCTTCTGTCTTCATGTGCTTCCTTTCCCCTTTTCTCTAGGCCCAGTGTTTTTCCTTGCCTGTTTCAGCATGGCTGCAGGACTGGCCCTGTTCTGGTATTGCTGTAACTCAGGTAAGTTGCTCAGGGGCTTCTCTTGGCTGCCTTCCCTCAGCAGGGATGGAATGAGCTCCTCATCTGACAGGGCTCCTTAGCAGGGTGGGTCAAGGTGTCATCATTCATTAATGARCTCAGGATACAAATTGCACAGCAGACATGCTGAGGTATAAATAATGGATATTTTGCCTACAGAAGATGCCACAAATAGGGGTTCTTTTTAAAGACAGTAGTCACGTGAGCTCCTGTTGCTATAGCAATGGGTCATGATTCCCAGCAGTCATGAGACAGACCTGAACCTTCTGGCTCCMACACCCCTTGGGAGCTGGTGGAAGCTTGGCTAGTGCCAGGGCTGGGGGATGCTGCCTGGATTTGCTGAGTCCAAGCAGCTACAGCTGTCCCAGTGCTGCTGGCTCTGGGTGTTGGCTCTACCTGCTCCACACCGTGCAGTGCTGTGCTCAGGTGTGAAGCTGCCCCCTTCCCTAACTGACCAGACTCCTCCTACTTTCTGAACTTGCAGCAATGAGTCTGAATATATTCATYGTTCACCTCTCTTGGCAGTTGATTTCTGCAAATTGARGGAAATGGGCTTTCCTCRAGAGTTACTTTCAATTGATTTTTACTTTCTGCAGGTGCTGCTTCCTAGCTAAAATGAAACTTAAATGTGTTCACTTTTTCCTCTCATTTTCATTCTGTTTTAGAAACCCAAGTCATAGCAAGAGCCAGAAGAATCTTGGGCTTTTCTCCTATTATCATAGGAAGACATGTTAGAAATATTTGTATGTTGTATTTGGAAGACATACCAAGAAATTGAGGAAAAAGCGGTCTCTTCACTTGTCTGTACCGTACACCGGCCAAAGGAAGCCAACGATGCATAAATGTAATGTCCTATACTCATACCAAAGATTTTATTAACCAGCTTCATCAATAATTGTCTTGCCTCCAGATGTATTCAGAATTTCAGCTATAAATGTCCTTCCTTGTGGGAATGGACTGTTTATTTTTGTAAATGCTTATTTTAAAGTATTTATCATTTGTATAAAAGGTATTTTTAATACAAGCTTTAAAACGATGTCCCAAGTGAACGTGGGTCTGAAGCCATGTTTGCATGTGTTTTCTGTAGTGAGTGAAGGATCACAACTATCTGAAGAATGCTGGCCCTGTCTTTTGACAATTAATTTAAGCAAAGCACTGAAACTCATGTTCTTGAACATGAGAAAAAGAAATGGACCTCCATCTCAGAACTGTCTGTTTTGTTTAGATCTTTTATAGTCACTGCCTGAGCTCAGGTGGGCACTGGCACCCGGGAAAAATTTATGGGGGCCAGTTTCCTTTATGTCTGCCTTGTATTCACTGTGTCTTCTGATTCCCCATTGGTGCCTCATCCCAACCTACCTTGTTCCCCATTGCACTTAGCTGCTGGCCCTGGGTTGAATGCCCTGGAGCTGGTGCAGGKTGGTTCCCAGCCCATGGTATGTTCCAGGGACTGCAATGTCTGACCTGAAGCACTTCAGACTACCAAGAAAATGTTCCAGATTTGTTTGGCTTTCCATTTCCCAGTGAAGTGAAGAGAAGCTGTGCAGAGAAGTCAAGAGAAATTGTGCAGAGAGACCTGGACAAATTGAAGGGCTGGGCATTCACCAACCGTATGGAGTTCAAAAGGGTGCTGGATTCTGCACCCGAGATGGTGCAACCTTGCACATATGGACAGGCTGGGGAAWGAGAGRCTGCAGAGCAGCAGCGTGCACAGGGAGCTGRGRATCCCGATGYATGGAAAGTTGGAGATGAGCCAGCACTGCCCTGGCAGCCAGGGGGGACATCCATGTCCTGGRGTGCACCAGGCCCAGCATGGCTGGTCAGGCCAGGGAGGGGATTCTTCTGTTCTGCTCTGCATTGGAGGGGCCTCATCTTGAGTGCTGGGGGCAGTTTGGGGCACCACACCGTAAGAAAGACATTAAACTGTTAGAGAGCTTCCAAAGGGCACTTCCAGGGATAGGGCAGYAACAGCTTCTCTGGGCAAACTGCCAGGACCTCCTTATCCTCACAGGGAAGAATTCGTTCGCASTATGGTACAGGAAAGTTTACTATGGATAGGGCTATATTTCCTCCCTTCCTGAGGTTGCTTGATCTGAGGATGTCTCTCAGGGAATAAAAGAGATCCAGAATGAGCTATGCCAAAGGTTAGAGGTGGAATGAGAAAGGAAAAAGGAGTCTTGGATCATCCCAGTGTTAAAGGACCTAACAGCAAAGAGCAGAAAATAATCTGTTCCTCTATKAGTGCCAGTTATTAATTTAAACAGTGAAAGTCAGGCTGCCTATAAAATTGGCGTGTGCACAGTTTGGGAGAGATTCCTTTTATTGGAATATTGGAATATTTTTCTTTCAGGAGCTTGCTTCTCTGCAAGCACATCTATGCAGTAAATACGGACTAATAATTTCATTTTTAGCTCCTGGAGGAAGCATATGTGCACMTGCTTGGGAGTCAGGTCCTTCTGGGCAAAGTGTGTTATGAGCTTGGGAATAAATCAAGTAGGGTCATGGATGAAGCTGCTTAGCTGCAGAATTCCRGTTTCCCTGGCAAGCCAAGAATAGCTTGGCCTTTGCTGCTGAAACTATGCTGGTATTTATTTATAACCGTGCTTCACTCTTTGTGCAGGGAAGTTGTCCTGGCTGGGTTGTAGGTGCTTCCATGCAGCGGGGTAGAGGCGTTCCTTGTGAACTCTGTGGTTCTCATGCTGCAGGCAGGAATTGTGCAGGAGCMAAGGAGGAGCAGCCGTGTTTCCAATGTATCCTCTCTCACCTTGCACAACTCACTGAAGAAGTAAAACATTTTATCCCTGTAACACTGAACCTTTAGTGGCATTCCAGGCTAAGAAGCCAGAGGGCTGCTGAGCAGGGATGCTCTCCTGGAGGGGCTGGATGTGACCCTCGGGAAGGACACGAGGGTGACAYGTGCAGGTCATCAAACCACTGGCTTCTGCCTGCTCAGCTCGTGCTGCCTCCTGCCAGGGGCTGCCCTCTTTGCTGCTGGGTGATTGGTATAGGAATCCCAGGGAGAAGGAAATGGGGGATGAGCTCCGGATTCTTCAGCCCCAAGGCTTCCTGATATGTAGCAAAATATCATTTTCCATCGCGGGTTGTTTTTTTTAATAAATGGGCATTTTGATTTAAAGTAAAGCTGAACTGCATCTGGTTGTCCTGGTGGTGGTGTTAGGGCTATCTTGATCCCAGGACAAGAGCTATCCTGTGGGATACCCTGGGCTGATGTGCGGGTACTGGCCTGAGCCTTGGAAATGGTTAAGACCGAGCGGTGGRACTGTCTTGTGTGCAGAGCTGAGAAGCAAAGTGATAGATCCTACAGTGAATTTGCACAATTCCATTTAAAGCCAGACTGCTATTTAAAGGACTTGGTGAAGGATGATATGCCTGTGAGCCAGAGTGGAAATGACGTGATGATTTATTCTGAGATGCGCTGGGTAGATTTACAGCTGCTGGGTGGAGTTTGCAGTTAAAAGTGCCTTTGCTGAGGCAAGTTAYTCTTTTTCTTTCATTTGTCATTATTTTTCCCATAGTGTAATAAACCAAAAACATGTTTGGTCAAAATGTGTTGTCATGGATGATTTTTGCTGCCACTGTGTGCACAGATGTTACTCCATATTATGCCATGCCTTGGCTGTGCTGCTGAGAGAGACCAATCTGATTTTTATTTATGCCTCAAC